>NC_080675.1:78440884-78744457 GCF_030445035.2 Dasypus novemcinctus
TGCATTATAATTATTAAGGTTAATATGGGAGATTTCATAGAGGTCAGAGAGAATGAGAAAAGTCTGCCCCAACTGGAGTGGTGAACTCAGGGCCTCAGGGAAAGCCTTCTTCCCCAGGGAGTAGGACACCAGAAGCACTGAGAGGTGACGGGAAGTGAGCACAGTCTTGAGGGCTAAGTTCGAAGGACTTGACTTGTGCCATCAGATGGAGGTCACTAGCAAGAAATGACTTATTCCTCATTGCACTGGAAGGGTAGAAGATGAATTTTAAAATGGTATGCCTGGTAGAGTTGATATTTACTTAAATTAGAGTGCTTAAAGCTGTTTGGAAAATCTAATATAAGTATTAATAACTGCAAATGCTGATGTAATAGGAAAATAATTGTTATTTTTAATACATCTAGCCCTGCCTCCTCTTCTAAGGTGTGTGTCCTGGTAATGGGATATCTACTCTGGGTCTGAGATGTGTGGGCAGGCAAGTTTGGAGGAAGAATCTGGGAAAGGGCTGAACTGTTCTGCATTTTAGAGGGAGGAAGCTTTTGAGATTGGAGCTCAATAGGGAAGAAGAACCTCAGGGAAGAAATACGTCTGATGAGGATTTTTGGGTAGTTTCCCTGCCCCTGATATCTCTACCAAATCTTCAGTGAAATCAACATTGCTGACTAGTGCTCGCTGTGTGCATGAATCCTTTCTGGGGGATATGAATAGGTACTGAGCTTGGTGTTAACACTGATGAAAGGTGAAAACAGGGTCGGCATGTGCGGGAAGCTGACAACAAATTCCTGATATTCTTAACGTTGTGACTGATGTCCATCCCTTAAAAAAGGCCACCTTGAGTGCCTGCTGGATTGATTGAAAGGGCACTAGGTAGAAGGTGTAGGGGAAATAATGCTTCTATGTCTATTCATTCACACAACAGATATTTATTGAGCATCTACTGTGTGCTGAGTTCTGTGCTATGAGTTAAGGATACAATGGTATTAGAGTCAGTGTATCAAGAAACTCTCAGTCTAACGAGAAAGAAGGATGAGAAAATAGTGTGGTAAGTGATCTGAGGGGGGAAAGGCAGAGAGGACTATGGAAGCATGTAGAAATGTGTTGGAAAAGGTGCCAAAACAAAAGAAAAACCCAGTGTTGGTGAGTTCATCTTACATACCATTGGACAACATAAGTATTGCCTTGTGGACTGAGAACCAAAGATGAAGCAACTGAGACACAACCTTTCAAAGAAGAGGCAGAAGTATTTGAATATTGTTCTTTTTGTCTCTTGGTTTCCCCATTCCCCTACCCCCCATTTCATCTCATAGTGTCTATGTTTTCTTTCCAGAGGAGCCTACCCCCAGAGAGAAACCCTGCAATATACTATAGAACTGGTGAATTTTCAAAATGGGTTTGAAAAGAAAAAGGTGGTTAATTAATAAGCAAGGAATAGACTCTTTATGTGACAGGTTAGTTCTGTCCAAGAGCAATACAGCATGTAGCCAAATTGACTTCATAATGAGCTCACTTCTTTACTATGCATTTTAAGTAATATAATTTCTATAACCAGAGCAGAAGAATTTCAGAACAAAGAATGATGTCCTTTGGGTACATTGTTATTCAGTAAGAACAGGGGCATGAGATATCTAAATTAAAGAGACATTTTAAATTAACATACCGAAATTTATACATTTCAGACGAGTAGTGTCTTTGATATACAGGTTTGGGAAGATGTATATTTATTTTAGCATTTCGGAAACTTTTCTAAATCTTTTTGAGATTTTCTTTAGACATAGAATTCAAACCAAGATACAAGCAACATTATTTCACATTGCTGTGAGGCAGTATGGTATAAGTGGGAAGAATCAGAAGGACCCAGGTTCCAGTCCTGCCGCTGGCATTTGCTTGCTGTGTGAACTTGGGAAAGCTTAGCCTGTCTCTGCCTCAATTTCCTCATCTTTAAAATGGGACTAATAATGTCAAGTTTTTCAGAATTTCCAGGAGTAATGAGATAATGAAGTTCCTAGTACAGTAATTGGTACATAATTATTGCTCAATAAGTCTTCCCCCTCCTCCTCAGTTATTGTCTAGTTTTATATAGTTACCAAAAATATTTTCAAACAACTTATTTATTATTCTGAAATGTTAAAGCTTTGCCTCAACCAGCGATCTGAAAGGAACATGTTCACATTTGACTTCTAGGAATTTTTAAAATAGAAATAAATCAATATGCATATGAAAACGTATAAGGATATTAATCAGAGCATTGCTTATGAAACTGAAAAATTATAAAAACATTCCAATCTTAATAGTAGAAGACTGTGGTACATCTATATAGGAAAGGGCTATCCAGTTGTTTTAAAGAATGCTATGTCTATACTAACACAGAAAGGTATTCAAGGGACATTTTTCTCAAATAAGTTGTAGAATACTATATATTATGTAGTCTCATTCCTGTTAAAAATAGTTTAAACACATACATTTTAAAAACCCTGGGAGGATTTACTTCAAACTGTTAACAGTGTGTTTTGGGAGGAGTGGGCCAGGGAAATTGTGGGAGACTTCCATTTACTAATTGTATTTTTGTATAACATTGAGTTACTTACCATGAATATGTAAATGTATTACTTTCGTAATTAGAAAACAAGAGAAAAGAAGGGGAAAAATATTACTTCCATACTTAAGAAAATGACAATAAAAGGGAAATAGAAAATGTTTTAAGCAATTCCAGAAGTAAACATTCAGAAGAAGTCACTGCATTGAGGGTCTAATGCTCATTTGGAGAATGTGTAGCTCTTAGCACATTGTGAAAAAAGCAGGTCTTTCAGTTTAGAGTCATACCTACTATACATACTATAGTTATATGCTATAGCTCCATTTATAGTTTTTTTTATATACATAGTTTTTTATAATTATCTTATATATAGAGAGAATAATATGTAATTATGCTTTCCAGGTAAGACACTACTAGCGTTGTGTGATTTAAGGGTACTTGGGAAGACCTCCCAGCAATTACTCCCTTACTGGCCTATTAGGATACCATCAAAGAGCTTAATTTTTTGGATGAGGGGATTGTCTGATACTAAAATGCTGGAATGAGGGCCCCTCCTTGTGTTCCTAAGCATCCTATATATCTCTGTTGGAAGAGTCTTGTGGATTTTAATAACCTATTTTTGTAGTACAAGAAAAATCCAGTATAGCTTAAATATTAAGGCACTGCACAGTACCTTATAATGTTAATAAAATTCAATGTGACTCTTGCTCACAAGCATGCAGAGAATATCTCCAAGATTAGGAATTTTACCAAACAGAGGGAGGAGTTGTAACTCAGTGTTACAAAAAGTTTAAGTTTATTTTTGTGAATCCCAAAAAGAGTAATGTTTGTTTATAAACTATTCTTCAGGGTGTGATACCCTTTGAATATATTGGATTCAGTTGAGGAGACCTTGATTAAATTACCTGCTAAGATTAGGGCTTTGATTTGACCACATAAGTAAGGTGTGACTCAGACTGAGTCCCCACCATCTTGGTGGGCTGACATAAATGGACACTCACTCAAGAAGACATACAGTGGAGAGAACTTTGTCATTTTGATCCTGCCATGTGATAGAAAGGAGAAGACTCAAACAACTAAAGCCCTGGGGAGAGATGGACCATTTGCCTCAAAGCTTATAGCTGACCTTGGGAAGAGAGTTGAGACTGATAACAAGAAATCCAGAGCAGAAGACTGAAACCCAGCAGAGCTCGCCTGTCATCTTGCTCCAACACATGGCAGCTGACTTTGGTGAGAATGCATCTCTTACGGTACTGGAGCAGGCTAGTTTTGGGAATGAAAAGACGAATCTGGGACCTGGCAGAAAACCACAGTTGTGAAACACGTGGAAGAACCTCCCAATAATTCCCCATTTGGAATGGGATTTCATCTGGGAAATCAAGGAAAAGTCCTGGATATTCTCATGGGACCTTGCCATTGGGACCCGATGGGGAAGTGATAGGAGGGGTAACCAATCAAAACAGCAAACAGCTGGGCTCCTCCCCTGAACATTATTAACGGGGTAATTAATGGTTCAAAAAGCAAGCGCAGAAGTTAAACCAACCCTTTTTTATCCTGTTATGTTCTTTCGCTCCCGGACCAGCATGCAAGTAGACCTGGGGATTTGTAATCTATAATGGGGATTTGTGGTCTGTAAATTAGCCCCTTTTCTGCCCTTTCCCCACCATTTTCCTCTCTGCCTGGACCAACCAGCAAGTATACCTGGGACCCATAATCTGTTATTTTCTCTCATTTTCTTAATAAACTGGCATGTACTTAAATTGTTTTTTTAACATAGCAAGAACTTAGAGAAAATCTGGCAACAGTATCCTGAGTTGGGACTGTAAGCTTTTACTCCAAATAAATACATTTTATAAAAGCCAACAGATTTCTGGTACTTTTCATCAGCACCCCTTTGGCAGACTAATACACTGAGGGTTAAGAATTAATAAATAATTATGATTACAAAATCATTATAAAGATGCATTTATTTTATAAAACTGCAAAATGTTAACAGCTAAAATTACTGAAACTAGCGGGATTTAGCCTAGACCTGCTGTTGTGATGGTCATTCTAAACAGGTCTCCCCCGTTTACGGGTTTTCTAGACTTAGTCTCACTCTTGTACATGCTTACTATTGTGATAATTATAGACTGAACTTACCTTTGTTAGTGGTAAGCATAAACCCTTCTGTATAATTGCCATTGAGATGGTAACCACTCTACCTTCTGTTGTTTGAATCCATAAAAACTCCTGCTCCTCTAGTTCAGGGAAGGCAGATTTGAGACACCCTGGCTTCCTGTCCTTCCTTCAGCATTAATAAAACTGCTCTCTCTCATGACCATCTCTATGTGGAGTCCAATTCATCTGTTCCTGGCAAGAACCCAGAGGGACCTCTGTGGGGTTTCCTTCCTTTTCTCCATATCTTGGCTCCTTCTGGGAAGGGACTATGTGCTGATAGGTCTGTTCCTCAGTGCGTCCACAAAGCTAGGCACACAAAAGACTCTCAGTACATTTGCCAATTGAATGAATGCTTCTAGGAAAGACATTTTAGGAAAGAGTTCTGGTTTCCACTTCAACTATTATGAAGTTGAATTGAAGAAATATATGTGAAGGCATTTTGTAAACTATGAACTACATAATATACAAAAGTACATTATAATTATTAGAATGCAAATTATTTTCTCAGATAATTTCCAAGTTACATTATTATTACTGTTATTAGAATGCAACTCACCATTATTTTTTCAGATTATTGCCAAGTGGTAGGTTTTGATGGGTGGAGGTATTGTATTCTGAGTCTTCTTTACATGAAAATGACAAAAATCTCTGACCATCCCCTGGCTTTGCATTCCAAAGAGCCTAGCTTCTTGCAGTAAAGACTGTCTGCTGTGAAAGAAATTAATGAAGAAATGTTTCAATTTTGAAAAAAATAGGCATGAGTGAATGAGCAAGGATTATATAGGAGCAAGGTATAGGAAAATACATAAAGCATGTCCTGAAAGCCTCAAATAGTACTTTTCATCTATTCCAGAGACTCTGGTCAATGACACTGCTTTATGTAAGATGGAGTTCTTTGGCTCAGGGCTTTTGTCCTTTGAAAGGCATGGCTTTGCTCTCTGGGTTGCAAAGAAAATGTTTTAAAACTGGGATTTTTGTCATTAGTTTCCCAGGAAACCATTTGGGTTCTGATGCTAATTTGTGTACCTGACTGTTTTAATTGAAAATAGTGCTTGTTGATCTATGGGGAGAGGAAGCGGAGGGAAAAACTACTTTGGGTTACTGCCCACCAAGAATGCCAGGCTGGGTGTGCCAAGTCGATTCTCAGCTCCACCCAATGCTCGGTGCCAATTGGCACCAGGCTTCTCAACTGAGGTCGCCAGAGAGTGGGGAGGGAGAGGGGGGAATCATTTCTTTTTTCAGTACTGACCCCAAGAGAGCAGAGGTTGGGCCTAGTAAACACTCACTGCAGTCTGAGTTAGTTGAGGCCTGCAGACAGGCCTGAGCAAGACAAAGAGCTCCTGTCTTGGAATTGTTCTAAATTTCCTGCTTAAGAATTTTTTTAGTCTCCTCCCTTAGAAGGAATGATGTCCCTAGAGGGTGTGGATACCCAGAGCTTACCTCCACCAAGGCATCTACAAGTGAACTGTATTTACATTTCTGTGGTTTTTTTTTTTTCTTTTGGCCCTAGAATGTCTGTGATGATGGTATTGGAGCATGTGGCTTTGCCCTCCAAAGAATGCAGCATTCTCACTTAATGCCTTTGATATTCATTCCCTAGAGAGGTAGCTTATTTGTGCATTCACCTGCAAATGCCTGGCTGAGAAACAAGTTGTTATTTGCTGACATTCCTAATGTCTCCTTGTCTGTTTACAGCTCCCTGCAGGACCCTCACTGTTAGCCCTGGAACCCCACAGCTCTGTGCACTGCACAAAGGAGTCCAAGGTTAACACAGTTTTGGTAAAAAACCATTCAAGTGCCATGAGCCTCAGAAGCCAGTGACCACCAAGTATTAACCTGGACTAGGTTACTTTTTTCATTTACAAAGATTCTCACACATACCCCAATAGAATCCTCTATAGCCTAGAACTATGCTGTCTAATACTGTAGCCACTAGACCCTAGGCTATTGAGCTATAAGGCTTGTCTGTTTGAAAAATACATACTGGATTTTGAAGACTTAATATAAAAAAAAAAAAAGAGTGTAAAATATCTCAATAAGTTTTTAAATAGGTAACATGTTGAAATAAAATTTTGGATATATTGGGTAAAATAAAAACATTATTAAAATTAACTTCACTTGTTTCTTTTTACTTTTTTAATGTGGCTACTAGAAAATTAAAAACTACATACATGGTTCACATAATATTTACATTGGGCAGTATCATACATTGGACAGACTGAGTATCATAGTACGGGTCATTCCCTGAGACAATGTTTATTGAGCACCTAACGTGACAGAATAAGTAAGACTCAGAGAGTTCCCAGTCTAGGGAGGAGACAGACATGAGGCAGGTTAGAATAGTGAAAGGGGGAAGGCCGCTGGCCCAGCAGACAACATGCCCAACAGACAACAAGGCCCTATTCCAAACTCTATTCCAAACAGGCCTCACCACTGGCCCCCACCAATGGTGGGGTAACCAATAACAGCTGGGGCGCCTCCCCTTAGCATTAGCAAAGGCAGGGATAATTAATAGTTTAAAGGCTGACCACCCAAGTCAAAGCCGGCTCTCTTTGCCTAGAGTTGTTGCACCAAATCTCTGTGGCCATCTCTGTCCTTCTCTCTCATTTTTCAGCAAGCTCTATTCTTTTCCCCCATTTCCCAATAAATTCCTTTTACTGGCCTAACTAAACCAGCATGTTCTTAAATTTTTTTATGCAACAAAGCCAAGAACCTAGAGGAATCTAACACTTCCCTGGCTTCAGACATTTACAGATCAATAACCTGGGATGAAGTGCCATAACAAAATAATGTGCATAGTTGTGTGGGAGCACCAAGGAAAGAGAAGGCATCATCAGGGAAGGTTTCAAGGAGGAGGGTTTAGCAGTCATAGGACAAGAATGGAATAATGTGTGAAGAGGCATAAATGTGGGGACGTGTCTGGCATGTATCAACAAAACCTAAGTAGTTCAAATGGGGGAGGGAGTAGAGAAGAGCCTGAGAAGACAGCCCAGGGTTATAGGTTCTGAATCGCCTCTCCAGCCATGAGAAGGAGTTTGCCCTTAGAATGTGGATCAGGGGTTGTCTATCTGCAGTGTGCAGAAGAATCACTTGGGGAGCTTTTTAAAATGTGAGCCACACACCCAGAGGCTGTGATCCTGACACTCTAAGTTAGACCTTGGAATCAGCATATTTTGATCAGCATTCCAGATGATTCTGATGCAGATCCCACTTTAAAACATGCTGCTACAGGTGATGTTTATTAAGTCCTATTTGCATTTAAGAAGATACCTTGAGAGCGCAGCGAAGGTAGATTTGAGTAGTATCCTGAAGTTGGAGAAAGTATGGGTTATTTCAATTATCAAGATGAAAAATGATAAGGGTCTGAACTAGAACAATGGAATGTCAAATGGGGAGAGGGGAGATGATTGCCAGAGGTTTTTAGGTAGTAAAATTGTCAGGCCTTGGTGATTGACTTTGTCCTTGTTTCTTGTGCCACCATCATACCTGACAACTAGTTTGATTGGCTGGTTGTTTTTCCCAACTTGCTCTAGTACACAAATTCTTCTTAATGAGATTTTTCAAAGCAGAGTTGATAGAGAGTTCAGTTCTATTACAAAAGTATTTTTAGGAGAGCTAAAGTAAACCTTACTCTGATAACATTTCTAAGTCCCCTCCTTGTTTTATTTTCTCTGCTGCTAAAACAAATACCATGCAATGGGTTGGCTCATGGTTTTGAGGCTAGGAGAAGTCCAAAATCAAGGTGTCAGCAAGGTGATACTTTCACCCCAAAGACCGTAGCATTTGGGTTTGGATGCTGGGGATCCTTGGTCTTTGGCTTTCCCGTCACATGGCACCAAGTCTTCTTTTGTTTTTGGGTTCTGTTGACTTCTGGTTTCTGGTTACTCCCCATGGTTTCTCTCTCCTTCTGACTTTCACTCTGTTTATAAAAGACTACAATAATCTGGATTAAAACCCAACCTGATTCAGTTGAGCCAAACCTTATTTACCATGGGTCCACACTCACAAGACCAGGGGTTGGGACTTGAACATGCCTTTTGTGAGGTATATGATTCAATCCCCACACTCTTGTATTCCTGATCACAGCTACATAAAAATGGATAGGATCAAAGTGGAGGTGTGGCCTGCCTTCCAGGAGCTTCTTGACTGCATTTGCTCTTTACCACAGAGACACCATTCTTTGGCAGCTCACACATGGAATTTATAAGGGCAAATACCAGATTCCATATTCAGGTCTAAATTGAGATGAAACCATCTCATACTGTGCCTTCCTGTATAATTCTTCACTGTTCCCTCAGTACAAATTTCTTTCAGTTTAATGTTATCTCTTCTTTCCAACTGTCCACACACATACACACGCATGCATATACACAGAACAATTATTTTTCCTAGACACACACACACAATATTTATTAACATGCACAAGAGGAATGAACACACATACACAAAGATGTACATCACAATCTATAAGGAATAAAACTAAAATTTTACTGAAGTACATAAAAGGAAAAAAATTGATTCTGTGAAAGAATATATCAGTTCTTAGATGGAAAAGCCCAGTGTTATAAAAATATCAATGCTCTATCAACTAATCTACAAATTTAATGCAATTTTCATAAAAATCCAAATCACAATTTTTTGGCAATTAGGGAATTTATAAGTTGATTTTAAGTTTATTTGGAAATACAAATGAGTGACAATACGCAAAAAATTCTAAGGAAGAAAAATATATTGAAAAAGAAAACTAACCTCAGAACTCCAAGATAGCACTCTATTGATACCAAAATGGACCATGGACACAGAGAGCAGACTATGGGGGGAACGGGAGGAGGAGGGTACAAAGCTGTATTAGTCAGGGTTCTTTAGAGAAACAGAATCAACAAGAGATATCTGTCAATAGTATGCAATTCTACGAGTCTCTCACGCAGCTGTGGGGAAGAACAAGTCCAGGTTCCTCAGGCAGGCTGCAACCAGGGGCTGCAATGAAAGTTCAGTGAAGGTTCTTGAAGAGTTCTGGGAGATGTTGGCTGTCCAAAGACGAGCTGGGAAATTCTCTCTCAATGCTGGAATCACTTTCCCTTTTAAGGGATTCAACTGATTGGGTTAAGTGTCACTCATTGCTGATGGCAATCTCCCTGACTGATGTAATTATAACCACTATCTATGATTTACCACTCAGTAAATTCGATGGTGACTAAAGTCCATAAATGCCCTTGTATTACAGTTAGCCCATTGCTTGTTTGATCAAATAACTGGGCCGAGTTGACACAATACCCTAACCATCACAGTCCACCCCTTGTCAACTCGGCAACCATACTTATTACCTTAAACCATACTGAGTCTCTAAGTAAAAACAATAACATATATACATATATATACACACACACACATACATATATATTTCCGCCTAACGACGTTCAACTCTCCTGTGTACAACTGGAAGTGCATTAATTCCGTACAGAATAGCGTGCAAGTTCTTGGTTAGTATTCACTCTCAAACTTGACATCCTCAAATGTTATGACATGAAACTGATACAATTTGTTATATGATAAGGGAAAAGTTTGAGGAAGAAGACAAAGAAATTTGTTTAAATCTTAGGAAAAAAAGAGGCAGTCACCTCAGATTAGTAAGGGAAAGATGGCCTATTCAATTAGTAACATGAGTTGCTGATTTGAAAAACTGGGGTTAGAGTCCTACCTCACATCATACCTGAAAATAAATTTCAAGCAGATTAAAGATTTAAGTATTAAAGACTCCCATTATTTTCACTATATATTTTCCTTTTACATTTATGTATTTATTTGGAACCGTACAGGTAATGGATGCTGCTGTATACTGTCCAGAATCCCCCTTCTGTTCCTAAAGCTTCCTGGGTGTTAACTGCTACTGGCTCAGAGCTGCATTCTTTTGTGAAATGCCTCAATTCAGTGGCTCTCAATGGGGGGCGATTTTGTCCCTAGGATATATCTGGGAATGTCTGGAGACATTCTGATTATTAGGACTGGGGAATGGAAGGGAGATGGAGTTTTACTGGAATATGAGAGATAGCTGCCAGAGATACTGACAAACATTCTACAATGCTTCCACTCACCTCCTGCCCCCCCAGCAAAGAATTATCTGATTCAAAATGTCAATATTGCTGCAGTACAGAAACCCTGCCTCAGCCACAGAAAGCTGTCTTGCCCAGTGCTCTACTTCCTTCCCAGGGCCAGCCCACATCCAGGGCAGCTGTACAAAAGCCTGAGCCTTTGTCTCTCTCTGGGATAACTCAGAAGGACCATCCCAGCACAAATCCTTCTTGTTTCTGCCCACAAAGAGAAGCCACTTCTCTTTCTAACCTGAATAGGTTCCCTGGTGTAAGCACTCCTCCTTTTGGAACTTAGACCTGTAGACCAGCAGGGCGTAAGATTGCAGGGACAAGAAGCAAAAAATTTCCTAGTGGATCACTAGAGGTAATAATGAGTTGTGCCACTCCCTTTTCCAACTCTAGATTCCAGGACCTGGAACACTACTGTTTATGCAGATCAAGTAGGAATTTAGTAGACTGTCCATCTGTTTTACTTTTAGGTACCCCGTGATCTGTTAGCCAATGCCATAGGTCTATGTGACTTAGACTATTTTGATTGCTGCCTTGAGTCTGCCTTTCACTGTAGAACCCATGCCCACCTTGTCTTTGGAACTCAATGCTGCTACTTGGCTTCTGCTGGCCTAGGATCCAATCATCCCCATATTGTTTAAGGATCCAAGTTCTGTGACAGCACTTCCCATAGTAATATCTGACCTACAAAGAAAAGCAACCACAGAGCTCTTCAGGGAAGATGGAGATGGTCTCACGAATTTATTCCTCACGGTCCTGGTGACAGGTATGTCCTCTGGACATTCCTGGGGTGGGTGAGTAGGTCTTAAATGGTAAATCCATTCTAGCATTCCAATCTCTCTAAGCTTTTGTATACCTTCATTTACAGGATACCAGGGGAAATCTGACATCTCAATCTCAGGCATTGCAGGCCATCTTTTGGTTCATGTTTCAGCCAGTCACCCAAACAAACTGTTAGAGCCCTTTCTAACCCCTCAAGTTACAATATTAAAAATATAATTTCTGCTTAGTGGGCCCAAATCAATAAACTCAGCCTAATCCAATTTTATATTCCTTCCACCATTATCCCATACCCTCAATATTCATTCCCACACACATTCCCCTGATTTCTGTCTATATAAATTGGAAAAACACATGGCAGTTCTTTTGGAGTATCACATACTTCCCCATGGATCATACTTTGTACTTCACCTTTGAGGGCTTGTTGTGACTTTAGTCTAGTTATAGGTCTGGAGAAGAAGAGGGGTGATGGGGGTGGGTAAGGAGAAGCATTAGAAGTATCTTGCAAGCCAATTACCTCAGGGCATTCCACTGCAGTTACATCTGGTGAGATAGGATTAATCTCTTCAAGTGGAGGATGGAAGGCAGACTCCTCATAGCAGGGTGGATGTTGGATGGTTGTTTCCTCAGGGTGGGGAGGAGGTCTGGACTTCTTGAGGAGGCTGGAGGTTGGATGGTGTAAGCTTGACATTGGAGGGTAATCTCCTCATAGCAGGGAGGAGGTTGGGTGGCTCTATCTGCACTGCAGAACATTACAGGTTTATCTGGCAAAGTCTCAGCAGAATTTAGGATTTCAATGTCACGACTGCCATTATCATCAACCTATATTTCTTCACCCCAATTCTGAGGATTCCACTCCTTTCCAATCAATGTTTTCATTTTAACAGCAGATACCCTGCAAGGTTGAGATTTTAGTTTCCACTGTAATTCTGCTACTGGCACAATGAGACTCTGAATCTGGTTTTCAGAGATATCAAGTCTGTGGCTGCATGAAACAAGGTTTTATTTCAAGATACATATAGAAAATTTCACATCATTCATGCGGTGCTTAAGTTGCAAATTTGAAGCCTTCAGCTCACCCTTTCTTTTGTAACTGTATCCAGCATATTTAGGAACAGGCCACCAACATCATTGTATCTTTTAATGCCATGAAACTCTTAAGTTGTTAACAAAGCTCACCAAGATCCCTGCCTCTTAGAAGCATGGAAGTAGTAGTATCCATTGTTGATATTTCATGGATCCCTATTGCCAACTCACACCATGGACTGTCAGTGGCCTCTGGATTATTGGAAATAGAGTCATTAGTGCCCTTGAAACTATTCAAAATAGAAAGCCAGTTGCAAAAATCCCATAACCAATTCAGAAATCCCATTTTTAAGAATCTGTTTCTCAGGAACCACTCCTGGTACCAAGCTGTATTAGCAAGGTTCTCTAGGATAACAAAACCGACAGGAGATATCTGTATGTAGTATGAGATTGTATAAAATTGTCTCACAGGACCATGTGGATGCACAAGTCCAAATTATAAAAGGCAGGCTGTAAGCCAGGGAGTCCAATGAAGATCCTTAATAAGTTCCCTCTGAGATGCTGGCTGTCTGAAGTAGAGATGGGAAATCTCTCTCTGAATGCTGAAATCACTTCTCCTTTTAAGGCCTTCAACTGTTTGGATGAGGTGTCACTTATTGCTGATGGCAATCTCATCAGCTGATTGTAGATGATGTCATCAGCCATCTATGCAATCAACTCACTGATGATTAAAGTCCATGAAATGTCCTTGTATTACAATTAGCCCAGAGCTTGCTTGACTAAACAACTGGGAACTATTACCTAGCCAAAAGCTTAGAGAGTGCATCATGACTAGGAGCTCAGGGTTGAGAGTCTGGATTATCCCACCAATGAAGCTATCTAGACCATCAGAAGTGCCAGCCTAGAGTGAGGGGAATCTTGAATGGCTAATAGAGGAGGAAGATGAGTATCAGATACAGCCTTGAGACCAGCTAGAGCATCCAGGCTGTTGTTTTTTCCTACTAACCTTCCTCTTGAAAGTGCTCCCAAAAGAAAGACCAAACAGCATCCTGAAGAAGCTGTTCCCAGATAGAATGAACTTACTACAAAAACAAGTGGAACCAGGAAGCACACACGTTGGACTTTAGTGGATGCTGTGGTGTACCCCAGATCCCCTCTTCAGAACCAAGGCACTCATCTCCTTAGCTGCTGGAAGTGTTGCCTGCTGAAGGCTCAGTGCTGAGTCCCTCTCTGGAAATTTCCCTAGTCCAGAGGGAGTTACCTCACCCAAGGAAATACTTCCTTCATGGGATCATCCTGCATCCAATGGCTAGTAATTGCAGAGATATAAAGGCCATCCTAGCTCTAGAGTTCCCCATATGTTCAGCTGAAGCCTCTGTTGCATCTACATCACAGTTTAACTTCTCCTCTGCCACATGTTGCTTCTCTCATTTCCTTATAATCTCCAAAGGACACCCCCCAATAAATATCCTGTATGCAAGTCCCACTCCAGAGTCTGTATCCAGAGAAACCAACTTTAGATAGTATGCAAAGCACTTTTACATGATTATTCAAACAGGGTGGCTATTTTCTTCTAGACCTAGACTGCTGGGATGCATGCTGCAAGAATGTAGGATTTTCTCTTTCCTTATTTATGCCTCCTTCCACTTACCACATGATATTACACCCAATAGGTAGTGCATAGGTAATTCATAATCATCCATCTACTTTATCAACCAGCTATGTGCTTAGTTCTCCATGAGACATAGAGTCCATATATGGCCTCTGATATTTCTAGAAACCTCCATTTTCCACAGAATGACTCTAAAAGCCTCCACTTTACAGTAGCCTTAAAAGTCGAACATAAAGAAAAGGACACTCTTTCTTTTCTATTCCACCAGATTAAATACTCAAAGAAAGGTTTAAAAAAATAGAGTCAGCCTCATAACTGAGATGAAGGGGTAAGCATATTTGTTATCTGGAACAGAGAAAGAGAGATGAAGGGAGGGAGAGAGAGGTTGATTGTAAGCATTTTATAATCTTTCTTGCACATCTATTAATCCATGGAAATTATTGAGATTCCCTCAAATTTAACAGGCATATTCCACCAAATTAATTTTGATCTATAATCAAGTAAGACTCAAGGCTATGTTATTGTGCTGAGGGCTGTACTGAGTCAAGTTAAAGTGTGAATGGAGTACAATGAATACCCAAGGATAACAAGGCAGTCAATGAGAATATATGCTCTTTCCTATTTTGTTCACACTATACCTGCCTCCTGGCTAAAGTCTAGACTAGTATTGCACATTAGCCCTGTCAAACATCAGCATCTGGCCCCATTGCCACCCTCACCAGTCTGCAAATAAGTGACAGGTGATCTCCACAGGCTTTTAACAGGCTATCAGGTCACACACAGTACTTTGCTGAGAAAAACTCACTTATGTATCTCATCACTGATCAAATTCAAGTACTTCATATTTACAGTTTAAAAGCCCAAAATGGGTTAGTTTATCATAGCCCAGCTTCATGACACTGATGCATGTGCTTGTACTGAGTGGCTATGAGCTTGGTGCTCTTTGATTTAAGTGCAGGAAGCTTTTATTTTTGAATTCCTACCTACTCATGGCAATACATCAAACAATCAGTTTTAATATCTTTAGGGTTAAGTGCACTCTTGTAATTTAGAATTAAATGGCTTTTATTAAGCACTTTTATAGACTATCTACGTGCCATAAAACTCCACTGATTAAGGATTGTGGTGACTGGTAAAACAGCAGCCCCTATGAATTAAGGAAGAATTAATGAAATGCATTTTCTCAATGCATCACAGAATACATTCTGTACTTAGTAACTCAAATGTCCAAATGAAAATTTCTCCCCATAAAGCAAATACACAGATGGCCCCTGTGGGCTATATTGGATTCTAACCGTGATGTATTCCTGTCCTGCTGCTTCTCCTGGCCTATATTTTCCCACTCAGTCTCACCTCAGCTCCATTCACAACTTGACCTCTAAATCTAGAAGGTTATTTCTCTTTGAGACTGCTAGGAAATGAGGACTAGGTCTGGGAGGTCAGAGTCAATCAGCCCAAGCCCATTCCCCCATGTAAAAAATTTGCAGTAGACCTGCTCACCAGCAGAGGGCAGTATAAATCTGTTGCTTTGCACATGCTCAGAGAGGTTTGAGCATCACCCTTTGAAGGCAGACTAAGAATTGGGACACCATGGTTGTGTATGCTGTTGAACCAGACCATATCTCCAATATCTCCTGGCTCCTTGATCAAAACTAATGAAAGCTGGAGAGTGGGTGTAGGTCAAATGGTTAAGCACCTGCTTCCCTCATGTAAAGTCCTGTGTTCCACCCAGGTACCTCCTAAAAACAATAAATAAACAAAGGGAAAAAACAACTTGGGGGAGCCTATGGAGCTCAGTGGTTGAGCACCAGCTTACCATATGTGAGGTCCCAGGTTTGATCCCTGGCCTCAGTACCTCAAAAATTAAAAATTAAAATTAGAATTAAAAAATGCTAGTTTTTTTAAAAAAAACAACAACAAAAACTAATGAAAGCTTCTCTTGCCCACTGGTTCAGCTGGACAAAGTTGTTGAAGCCAGGGAAAAAATACCTGGGCTTACGCTAGGATATTTTGGAGAATCATAGAAGTTCCTGATTTATTTTTGGCTTAAATGTGGTTTTTTGTTTTGTTTTGTTTTCCTTTCCCAAAAAAGACAAATACTTGAAAGAGACATCATTTAATTTGTAAACTGGCAAATCTTTCTCTATACCTCCATCTGAAGGATATCTATAGCCAAAAAAATCTTATTGAAACACGTGAATTGAAGTCTGTTCTCCCAACTAGCTCATGGGCTTGCATTTTTAAAGCGGTCAGACCTAATTTGTAAGAGGAAACCGTTTCTCAGAAGAATAATGGCAGAGGGAAATGGTAGTGGAGGTCCCTAAAGGTGAAGACCAAAACCACATTAATAGGAGAAATACTCTTTTCTTTACGGAGACAATGATTTTTGGTACCAGTTGTACTTCCTACACCAGTGGCACATCTCTAACCGGTGACTCTCTCATTAATCTTTTTTCAGGAACCTAAAATAGTCCTCTGGATGCTACAGTCAACCGCATTGAACATCCTTATATATTTTGCTTTGAACACATGTATAAATATATCTTTAGGCTATTTCCTAGAAATGCAACTGATGGGTTAAAAGGAAAGTGTATTTTAACTTCTCATCGATTCTACAAAATTGTTCTCCAAAGTGTTTATACTACTGTATACTCTTACCCACTTGCCATTAATCTCCTGATATTATCTATGGTGCTTTTATTTTTTTTAAATATTTTATTTGAGGAAATTTCAAACAGTCACAAGAATAAAGAGAATAGTTTAATAATTCTTATGCACTTGATACCTAGCATTATCAACATATAGAAAACCATTTCCTTTATTACCCTTCTCCCTTATGTCCCTCCCTCTGCACTGCTGGCTTACTTAAAAACAAATATACCATTTAATGCCATTTTTGTCTGCGATAACATTAGCCCTGTAGAGACTTTCATTTTTAGGTAATCAAATTTATTAGATTTTATCTTATGGTTTCTAGAGTTAAGGTCATCAGAAACAGCCTGCAAATATATATAGTCATGACAGAATTTGAGGTGGGTAATATTTTTTAAACAAGGAAATGTGAGCCACAGAGAAGTTAGAACACCTGGCGCAAGGTGACACAGCTAGGATTTAACCCTGGCAACTTAATTCAGCGCTCCCTCTCTGACCATTCAGTCCTCTGCCTAGTGAGGCTTTAAGAGCCAAGCTGAGAGCAAGACTGAAACCTCACATTTGCACTCTTATTCATTCCTGGCTGCTGAACAGTGAAATTTTGCACAGTCTGTGCCACCCTGGCTGTTTTCACACAAGCCTTCTAAGGCAGTGTGTTTTCGTGGGGGTAGGGGGCTGTCACAGATCCCCCAAGAATCTCATGAAAGTTCCTGGACCCTGTCCATAAAAGCATCCATATTTGCACACATAGGCACACACACCCACACATAAACACACACTACCTGTAAGTATAGCCTCTGGGAACTTGCTTATCTTTATTCTGTCATTTCTGCATTAGGCAAGGAAATAAGACTCTCAGTTATCATGAGTCTGGATTGGATACTTAGGATTTTTTGCCATTCAGTTCCCTAGAGAACTGTGCAGTTTGATTATATTTGTATTTGTAGGCAGGTAAGGATGCCCTATTTAATCAATACATCTAAAGGCTAAGAGGTAAGCTATATTATTCAGGCTCTGTAACAAAGCTTATGCTAATTTAACCTGACATGTAGCATGTTAGGTTAATATGATTTGGATTACATATATTGTATTTAGAAATTGATGTTTTTGTTGCTGGTTTCTCCTGACATTTTTGAACTATAATATGGAATGAAATACTTCTACAACAAAGAAGGTAATTCTCACTAGTGAGGGTAATTAATGGTTATTTGATGATATTACAGCATAGAAATGATGTTTTTGCCACACAATAGTTTTCCTAATTGGTGATCCAGGATGACCACATTCATTTTCTGCCAACAGAGATTTCCTACTGTGTGCTATTATCTCTTAATACTGTGATAGTAGCAGATGATGGTCAGAGCCAGTAAGAAAATTAATTTACAATGCTTCAACAGTCATTATGAGACCAAATAACAATGCTAATTTAGGTGTAGGATGAGTCATCTAATGAGTTGATTAAATAAAACCTTGCTGCCAGTCTCCTGTGTTGTAGACATTTGATAGAACTGAGCAATGCCGAGGGAAGGTAAATGAACACTCGCTGGCCCCCCACAAATGCAAGTGATGCTTACAGTTACGAAAGTGCAAGCAAAAGCCAACTGCTTTATTCAAAGTTAGAACCAAACAACCAAATTTAAATAATTGTTGTTTCATTCCTATTTTATGAAGATTTTTCAGGTCTATTTGCTTTATAACTCCCTCTGAAATGTCTTTAAATCTTGATTGAATACCTGAAGTTCAAATTGCTCTCACAAATTAATCACCCTTTGGGTTTTTTAAAAAGAAAAATTATAATAAGATCATCGCCATCTGGTTGAAAACTACCAATATTTCCACCTATTTAACTTCTGTTAGTTACAGTACCTGAGTCTGGTTTGTGAAACTTGTGTGCACATAGGACAGAAACAAAATTGGGGTTTGCTCCTTTGCTTGTTTAGCTGGTGGTGCCACATAGCTGGGATTTAGAGATCCCACTTACTTCTCCCCTTTCAGCTTTTGTTATTTCAGACTAATAGGTTTTTGTATTTTCAGCCTGTCTCCATGTGAGAAGCACCCCATCCCTTCAGTGAGTTTAGCTGCTTTTCCCTAGGCCTTGCCAGATGTCCTGATTCTTTTCTTGCGGGGAGATTGGGACAATCAGAACATCACATATTCCTCATTTGAATACGACATAATTGCTCAGAAAGAATCTCTATCTTTACCAACAGGCTGAAATATTCCTTTTCTATCTGCCAGCTGAAACAACTAACTTAAAATGATTTGTATAATAAAGTAGGAAAGAATTTTTTTTTTAAAAAAAAGAGGCTTTGAACATGATTATAATAAAAGCTATCTAATTTTGACTGGAGTTTCAACGTTCGCAAAAGAGTTTACAAAGCCACAATAGATTTTCTTTCTGTCAATTCAAATATTCACAGGTCAACCAATCTGGCCTTCTGCCATAGTGCACCTATAATTCCTTATTTTAAAATAGTAATTAACTTTTAACATAAGGCCTTTAGCTCTGGATACAGTAGTGCCTATATGAAGGAAATAACATGACTGAGGTAAAGAATGGGGTTTCTTGGAATAGGTATTGTTTGCCAAGCTGTATCCAAGAGCCCTACAGAAAGTAGAAAAAGACATTATAGAAGAGTGAGCAGACATTTTTACAAGGTCACTTCATTCAGACTGGAAAGTGGCCAGCACAATGTCATTATTTACAACAGGATCTGGGAACACTTGAGGAAATTACAGACCATTTAGTTTTGATTCCATTGTGGGGGGCAAAGTCTTAGGAAGTATTTTAGGAGATTAAATGGGGAACACTGAGAAAAGCACAGCTTGATTAAGGATAGCCAATGTAGTCTCTGGAATGGAAAAGTCATGCTTCGATAATTTTTTGACTTCTTTAAGGAAGTCAAAGAAAAATACCAAGAAAAGCAAATGAATGCCTCAAAATTTTATCTTCCAAATTTCCAGGAGATGTTTATTAAAGTTTTACTTGATAAATCAGCATTCACAAAGAAGTGGTTCTTAAATTAAAGAAACAAAGAGGACAAAGATTATGCATTAAATTGTTTTTAAAGTGAAAAAGCATAAGAGAAATATGCTTTAGGACCAAAGGAGTTTTACTGAAACAAAGACAGTATAACAGTCTGAGTCAATACCAAGTATTTACCACCAGCATCAGAATCATATTTTTTTTTTGTTTATTATGCTGCTGGGCAGAATTTTTTCTACAAGGCAATGGGGAAAAGTGCAAATCTCTGACTTTAAGGGGTATATACTCTAATAGAGATAGCACTGATTCGGACACACCTAAACAGATAGACAACTAGACAAATATGACAGAATTTAATAAAATTGGTTCTTAAATTGTTAATAGTGGAGAAAGAAAACCTGTTGGTTTTTAACATTCAGAACAAGCATCTTTGGTCAGGGGAGCTCAAGCTGCCATGAAAGCATGTTAGGTAGAGAGACAAACCCTATAATCATCAAAGGAACAAGCAGACCAGGGCATTTTCTGGACATGGGTGGGATCCTGGAATGGGCAGGAAGATTGTTTAGACTCACCTACCTAGGTGGAAGGAAGGAGGGAGGTGGCCCTAAAAGGGTAATCTGCAACTGCATATGAATAAGGAATTAACTGAAAACAAATAGGGAATAGGTAAAAAATGAGCAAAGGGTATGTCAGTGATTGATTATAAACCCTCTAAGTCCGGTGTCTCTGCGCTTTTTGCAGAGCCTCCAACAGCGCCCCTTTGGGGCAAAGCACCCAAAGGTTCACAACCTCTGTGGGCGTAGGAGACACTATGAGGAGGGTCCAGGGAAGAATTTGCCCTTTTTAGTGGAAAATAAGTGGTGGTTATGATGACTTTGTACTTTGGATCCGAATTTGCCATACCTTTCTTTATAGTAAGACAACAACTACTAAAGAATTAAGGACATTTTAGTTCAACCAGAAAAAAGTTGTGAAGAGCCTTTTAAGAAGCTTAATCCTGAAATACAGATCATCCTCTGTTAAACTCGTATAGCATATTGGATGTGTGTGTAAGTAAACTTACTACATGGAAAAGAAAAAAGACCTCTAAGTCCTTTACAACTCAAAGAATACCGTCTTCTAGGAGAAACACTGCCATTTTAACCAGGATGGGACCTCAGAGAATCTCTTCCAATTACACAGGAAAATTTTTCTGGACAAGGTAACCTCGGGAAGTATTACATCCTCTGGAAGGCAAGACTTGCTGGTACAATAAAAGAGGAGTTCATTACGTAGCTGATATTTACTGAGTATTTACTATGCCCCTGGCACTTAGACTAAGTATTTCACACGCATGGTCATTTTATTTTAATTTGCTCTGTAACCCTGCTAACAGGTAGATACTATAATTATCCTCATTTTGCAGTCCAGTAAACTGATTTAGAAAGGGAAATTAACTTGCTTAAACTACTGGAGCCGGTTATTTTAAGCCACTATATGAAAATATCCCAGTTCACTTAATTGTAAGACTCGTCTGAGTTGCTTGGTAAAAAACAGATATCCTAGGTGGTTCACCAGAAGCTTCCAGGTAGTAGATTCTAGAGTTGGGACAGAGAATACAAATTTTTACAAGTACCCAAAGTGAGTCCTCTGATCAGTGCTGCTTGAGCAATGATGCCAGGAACCCAGGTTTGCTCTATCCCAAAGCCTAGAAAATGCTGGCATCAGGAAGGCTGTGTGGCGGATGGCTTGGAACACCACCCTCGAGGAAGGCCGGGAGCCTCGCGCCTCCACGGCAGTATCCCTCCAAGTGCCTGCCAGGCACACTTGCCCTCCTTGACTGATCCCAGGTAAGGAATCTCTCCATAGTTTAAAACAGGGCCTCTTGATAAACTACAGATCAGAAAACCAGGCTCTTGCATTCTTTCATTGTATTTTTTTTTTTTTTTTTTGAGGTACCAGAGTCGGCGATTGAGCCCCGGACCTCGTGAGTGGGAAGCAGCACTCACCCACTTAGGCTACATCTGCTCCCCCTTTTATCGTGTTCTAAATACAAAGGAAAAAAATAGACCCATGTGGAATTATCTAGCAAGGAATCTCTTCTGATCGAAAGAAAAAGCATTAGTAGAAATATGAAATAGATCTTAAAACATCTAATTTTAGGGTGACTGGAGTTGGTTAATGTTTCGAACCCCAACTTTTTCCCATCTTCTGTACCTTTGTTAGCTGGATACTTAAATAGAGGGCTAGGTCTTTATTTGAATGAACAGTGAATACATTATAATATGCAATCTACCTTCTTGGTATGAGAACTCTAAAAAGATTACACATTTAATTAAATGTACCAGAACTTTAAAGAGCTGCTAAGGTATCAACACACTCTTCAGAGGATCCTTGGGGAAACTACCAATTACACATTCAAATAAATATATCCATAGTAGACTACAGCCTACTAGTGCTCACACCTTAATCAATTTGACAAACATTTATTGGGCGCCTACTATGTGTCAGGAACTCAGACCATGCTCTATGGAGAAACAAAAGGATGAACATGATAGCCTCTATCTTAAAGAAACTTATCTAATAAATGAGATGAAACATGCACACAAATGGCTCTAATATAGCTCTAAAAATCATGAAAGGGTATAAATAAGTGCGGAGGGAGTCCAGATTGCTTCTAGGCTCTGGAAAGTCCTCAGGAAGGAGGTAACCTTTCAGTTAAGACTGTGAGGATGAGCAGGATTTGGTGGTGTGTTTACAGAATTCTCAAGTTGTACTTTTATGTTATCTGTAAAATAGGGTTAGTAATATTTCTCACTGGCTACTCTGCAATAATGCTTGTAGGGTTAACTCAACTTCATAGATAACTGATCAGAAGTTATAGCTATTTCTCAAGGAATTTGTACATTTGCCACTATTATCAACTCATTTTTATGTTACCAGAATCACCTTTTAAAGCACTTCAGAGAGATAATGTATAAGCCTTATTGTGGATCCCACAGAAATGTACCATAAGGATGAATGTACTCAGTACCTGCTTATGAATTTCTGGTTATCTGTGTATTGGTTGCTATATGTTGAGGTGAACCAATAGGTAAGCTCTTTTCTATGGGAACAGACTAAAGAACGTATCACCTCTTCATTTGTTCAAAATAACACTTCTCATACTGTCTTGACTTTTCTGATCCCACTGCTACTGCTTTGGTTTAGGCCCTTATTACTTCGCTATTAGAGTACTGCACATTTTTTTTTTCAACTGATCTCTTAGTGTCCTAGCCTTCCCTCCACTGTTCTATTGCAGGAACCACTACCAGATTAATTTTCCCAAAGCAACGATGTCATTTTGCTCAGAAGTCCTTCAGTGGCTCTTTTCTGCTCTCCAGACAGAATCTGGACTCCATGACTAGGATCCAACCTATTTATCTAGCCTTAAATTCCACACTACACTCATGTCTATGTCTTTGTTTATGCATTTATCTCTGACTGAAATAGCAAAGTAACCATCTCTCGATGCCTCCCCAGCTCAACTCCAAATCTCCACCAACTTACTGTACATGCATCTAAGTGTGTTTGGTTGTAACAAATAACTCCAAAATCTCAGTCATACTGGACAATACAAATTTATTTCTCACTCCAATCAGAGTATGATGCAGGTTGGCTATTCTCCTGTGGATCTCTTCTAAGGAGTCACTCAGGGATCCAGGTGCTTTCCATCTTGTGACATTGCCATGTCTAAATACATGGAAGGGGAGGAAACAGCCTGGATGACCAAGCAGGGCTATATGACCAGGCTTGGAATTGGTATACATCACTTTTACCTACATTCCATTGGTCAGACGCAGTTACTTGGCCTTAACGTAACTGCAAGGGAGGTGGCAAATAGAGTTTTTTGTGTGCTATGGAAGACGAAAATGAAACAGAATTTAATGCACACATCATTTTGTTTCTGCCACAATGTCTTGGGAGCAGAACTATATCATGTACAATATTGCTTTCTGCTCAGAGCTTTGTTTATATTAGACATGCAAAACTGGTTCAATTACATATAATATTTAATAACAAAAATTAACATTTATTCAACACCATGTTTCAGGCACTGTTTAAGTTCTTTAGATGCATTACCTCATTTAATCTTCTCAAGAACCCTCTGCAGTGGGTACTGTTATTATCCCCATTGAGAGATGAGGAAACTCAGGCATGAAGAAGTTGGACCCAAGCAGTTTAATCCTGGTGCTCTTAATGAATATGCTATGCTGGCTCCAATGTTTTAAAGCACTTTGTAAAAATTTTCTTTATATGATTTTCACTTTATCTTTACAACAAATGAAGGAAGTCGAAATTCTTATTCTTCCTTTAGTGAGGAAACTGGGGCTTAGAGAGGTCAAGTGACAGGCCCAGAGTTATTTAGTAAGTCACAGAGTGAGGATTTGAGCAGTAAATGTCATTCCTCCTTGGTCAGGAGTCACAGCAATACGGCCCTACAAGAAAAACAAGGTAAGTAGATGCCAACAACCAGCAATGTGGTCTGGGGTCTTTTCAAGGTCAGCATGTGGCACTGGTATATTCCTGGTATCAACTGGCCATCTGGCAAGGTGACACAGGGATCAGAATAGGGGAGTTCCACCCATTGAGTTCTAATCTTGCCTTTCTAACCACCCCCAACATATTAAAACTCATATTGGTTTGGGGGAGAAGTATGTGCTCCTGAATTTCTGGGAATGACTTGGTTTGTATTCCCCCCTCCACCAAAGAAGACAAGAATTTGGGTGTAGGTATTTTACATGGGAGATAATCCTAAGAAGCAGGAGTAAAGGAATGGGGAGAATGGGAGAGGGATGGAGGAAATATCAATAAAATTGCATAATCAAGGGGGCTACTCAGCAAAAGAGGCTTCCTAGAGACATTAACACCTCCCATTTCTGTGTCTAGCAAGTTCCTGTATCTTTAGAGATGACTCTCTGGCAGAAAGTGGAAAGACACGCAGTGCATGCTTGAAGTGAGACATCGTCAGCTTGAGCCTGAAATTGCATCATGTCCACCACAGCTACAGCTGTAGTCAGAGGTAGGCTGAAGGGAGGCAAATAGGGCACCAGAGGCTTCTGTTATACTAAGTGAATTGAACCTGAGCATTTTTAAATCTCCATGGGTCTTTTTAGAAACTGTGACTCATAACTTTTTGGCAATAACCTAAATAATTACCCTAAAGTGTGAATACTTGACTCTTCTCCATTAAAAACTGTGACCTATGTAGCTTATACCAGGGTAGCTAGTCCTAATGTTACCAGTTTAAATATGTGAAGTTATTAGATTTTATGAGAAATGCCTGATGAGGCTATTAAAAGACAGTGGTAAAAAAATATATACATTTGGAATGAAGGAATCAAAAATAAGTTTAGCAAGGCATTTAAAAATAATTTAATTACTTAATCTTCCCCCACCCTCGTTGTTTGTGCTCTCTGTCTGCTCTCTGTGTCTGTTTGTCGTGTGCGCTCTGTACCTGCTCATCTTTTAGGAGGCAACAGGAACCTAACCCAGAACCTTCCATGTGGGAGAGAGGGGCCCAATCTCTTGAGCCATATCTGTTCCCTGCTTGTTATGTCTCTAGTTGTGTGTCCTCATTGTGTCATCTTGTTGTGACATCTCATTGCATCATCTCATTGTGTCAGCTCATTGCATCAGTTCGCTGTCCTGCTCATCATCTTTAGGAGGCACTGGGAACCTCGCAAGACATTTTAAAAAGCTTTCAATTAACACTAGTAGATTTATTTTCCTGAAGATAGTCTGAGTTATTAGGATTCCAGATTATTCACATGATAGCAATGAAATCTTAAAAATCAAATGCCTACAAATATCAGGTCAGTTATTTTTTTAAATCTTTTTTCGTTTGTCTTTTTTGGGGGTGTCAATTATTTTTTTAAGTAATATGTCAGTTAGGAGATGGAGAGAATTATTTTTTGAAGAAAAGAAATTTGATTTTTGCTCCTAAAATAAGCAGTGGCTTGTTTGCCCTGCTTATGGGTGTCCAGCAATATGCACTGATTTAAATGAGGTATAATAACTATGAAACGTACAATTAGTTCAAACTCTTGGTTGCTAGGAATTATGTTAATGCAGCTGGGTATTACATCAACCAGTCTCAATAAGAATTATCAAAAACTCAATAATATACTGGAAAACAGCCCTTTAACGCTAAGTTGAAATAAGAACATTATTAGGTTTATTGGGATAGAAATTCTGATAGTTGGTGAATAACTAGAGAAACAGGACTTGCTGATTTTACTGTTCTACCTAACAGAAATAAAAATAAGGTTATACCATGAACTGAGTAATAAATATTATCAGTGAATAAATATAGATGATGGAATTATGGGTGAATTTTAAGGTTTTCTGTATATTCTGTATATAAAAATAAATGTATCCCCTTTGGAATCAGAAATGAAGGTGGTTAATGTTAAAAATACTAAACGCTTGTGTTCATAAGGAGAAGCTTTAATTGTTTAACATGTAAATGAAGCTAGTTATCTTCATGGTATAGATGCTTCTGCAGATGCTAAAAACTAACAACTTATAGATTAATTTCATACAGATACAATTAAGATCTAGTACTTCTGAAACTTATTATAGAAAGAACTTAATATTAATGGATAACTATCATTTACTTTCTTATGTAAATACTTCATTATAAAGTTTTAGTCTTTACTATGGAAGAGGCAGCAGAATAGAGTCTAAGAGCCTGAGCTCTGGGGCCACACTGCTCAGGTTCAAACCCTAGCTCCATCACTTACTAGCTGTGGGACAGTGGACACAAAGCTACCCAGAACTTTTGTGGCTCAGTCTTCTCATCTATAAAATTGAGACAATATCAACTCTTGTTTCATAGGCCTGTGGTGAGGATTAAAGGAATTAATGTCTCAAGCAATTACAACAATGCCCAGATACATAAGCATTTGCTATCATGAGTATTACCTAGTTGTAAGCCCCTTGACATTTGGGAAGCTATTTTATTTATTCAACTATAGTACTTACTACTATCCCTTGCACATGGGAAAAACACCAATAAATAATTATAGATGAATGACAGGATTCATTAATCTGAAAACTAAAACAAAAAATGAGAACTGCATAGTCACCAAAAAAGGTTAAAATGTTACATGTGGACTCTGTCAGTATTTCTGTTTGGTTGCCAGGTAAGAGCTCTGGGAAGGGAAACTCACTTTTAAGTTTTCACGGTAAACTCTGGAGATTTTACTGAGGGTAGACAGATAAGAAACAGGTTTGAATGCTTATTAGCCAAGAGTCTTTGTAGGAATGTAACAGAACCCAACTCTAATTAGTTCATGAGAAGGAAAAAAGATGTTATTGGCTGAAACAGCCATAAGGAAGAAGGCAGGGGCTAAAGCCAGCCTTTGGGATATCTAGAACCAGGGTCAGTCAGTCCTTCTGTCCAGCTGTTTCTAGTATCCATACTCTTTCTTGTTCTTTGCTCTTTGCCTTTTGTACCCATTCTCTCAGCAAAGTTGGCCTTGGTCTCTTCCACTGCAGGCAATTTCTGCATAGGGGAGGGGACATGGCTGCCAGCAGCCAGAGGTTCACATCCTCAGATTTCCTCAGAGATAAGACAGACATGATCCAACATTTCCCATTATAAAGCATACCAGAGAAGGCTCTTGTGGACCCTGCCTAGGTATTTTGCCCATTTTTGGATCAATCATCATGTCTAGGAGGGATACATGCAAGGCACCAACAGTACCTATTTGGTTAAGGTCTAGAGTTGCGGAGGAAAATGTTCCCCCAAAAGCAGGTGGGCAGGTAGCCCCAGCAGCCTATCAGAGGAATGCTATATGTCAGGCAATCATCTCAATTTGTGTTTACAATATGGAATAGCTTAAGGGACTTAGGGAGAGAGACAATTTTAAATTAAGGAATTCATTACTAGGGTAGAACGTAGACACTAATTGAAAGTATTGCAAAGTAGGAATGGCTCAGCAATCTCTGAGGGATAGATGTAGGATTAATTTCATCAGCTAACCTCTCTCACTTTTTCAAGTTGAATTATTATGGTTATAGTACTCTACTTGGAAAGGGGTTAAAGCCCAAAAATATTTCCAAGATCTCTTGCTTTGCCTAATTAAGCAAAATACAGTGTTTTGCTATCAATGCAAAATATAGTAGTTAATGCTTTCATTTTCTCTCTGAGCCCTATGAGTCTTCTTGTATTAGTTTGGGGAAGAACAAAGAAAACTTGGAATAATTATTGTGTGGAGCATGGTAGGAATTGTTGTACCAATGATTTCACAATGAACTCCTATTGGAATTGGACAGCTTAAGTCAGAAGCTAAGTCTAATGGTCTTTTAACTCTTTAAATAAATTCATTTTTTGAACGTGTAATGCTAATTAATGCATATATACATAATATTCAAATGTGCACTAGAACTCTTTCCACATAAAGGTCTAAATTTGGCCTCGGAACTTGGATATTCACATAGTGTGGCCAAGCATTGTATATTTAGAGTTCAGTGTATAGATCCTGTTTGTACTGAAAATCTAGCGGCTACAGAATTCACTTGTTTACTAATCAGGTAACAACTCATCAATTTCCTAGTAAAACTGAAAGATCTTATTTTATTCACAATTTAAATTTTGCTTTAAAGTCTTTAATGGCTATCAACAACTAAAATCTCAAGCCCACAATAAAGAATTTTCTACTAAAAGTATTTCCTTTCTTTTTGGAAACTGTCTTAAAAACTACAACTTTAAGATTGCAAATGTCCTTTGATCCAGCATTTCCACTACCAGGAATAAGCAAATATCATGGATTTAGAAAAAAATTTAGGTACAAGGGTGATCATTACAGTGTTTTATAGTCGTAAAGTGCTGGAACTAAACAAAATGTACAATAATAGGAAATTTTCATCAAGTATGGCATATTCATGCATTAGAATATTATGTAATCACTAGAAATGATGTTAAAGAATATGTAAAAATACAGAAAGTTATTCTAAGTATTTCATAAGGTTTGCTTTAAAAGACTGTTACAAAATAGTATATGACCCCATAGTTTAAAATGTAGATATACCTAAATATATAAAAGAAGAAAGAATAAGCATGACACATACCAAAATATTAATAATGTTATCTGAGTCTAGGAAATAGAATTATGGATTATTTCCTTTTGGAATCTTATGTGTTTCTTAAATTTTCTTTAAAGAATGAATATTACATTTATATAAGAAAAATAAGAAATAAAATTATTATCCATAATTTAGACTTGTAGGTACTAAAAACACGTAAGCATTATTAAGAGTGAGTACTATAAGGAAACATTTGCTTTAGCAGATTATCTATGTTCCTTTGTGATGATTTCTCCATGACTTTTCATACTATCTCACAATTTTGTCTTGGACTTTATCAAAATCCATGGACATATATAATCTAAACAAAAATTAACAGAAATCTTCACAAGAATTTCTAGGGACAATTTCTTTTTTTTTTATAATTAAAAAATTTTTTTTAAATATTTCTCTCCCCTTCACCCCCCCAGTTGTCTGTTCTGTCTATCTGTTGCGTGTTCTTCTTTGTCCACTTCTGTTGTTGTCAGTGGCAGGGGAATCTGTGTTTCTTTTTGTTGTTGTTGCATCATCTTGTTGTGTCAGCTCTCCGTGTGTGCGGCACCATTCCTGGGCAGGCTGCACATTCTTTCATGCTGGGTGGCTCTCCTTATGGTGTACACTCCTTGCACATGGGGCTCCCCTATGCAGGGACACCCCTGCGTGGCACGGCACTCCTTGCTCACATCAGCACTGCACATAGGCCAGCTCCACACGGGTCAAGGAGGCCCAGGGTTTGAACCGTGGACCTCCCATGTGGTAAACGGATGCCCTAACCACTGGGCCAAGTCCGCTTCCCTTAGGGACATTTCTTTTATGATTAGATGGTCAGCACCATGGGGACAGGCACTGTGGGATTATCTTAGATTCCACTGCAGGATTTAACAGTATTTTGCTCCTACCAGTGTTCAAACGACTATTGATTGAGTCAATGTTGAATGAATGTTAAACTCCTTGAAGTGGAACTAATTACTGACAACACCCTACAGGGTTTGCTGTGAGATGTACATGAAGTGTAATGTGCCAAAATGAGATCCCAAAGCTGCTGCTTATGGGGATAAAAATTAAGGACAAACTGCCTGTGGTTTCCTAACTCTCTTAGTTAAAGAAACAGGGTTGACCCCAGAGTAGAATATGTATAGAGTTCGCAATTGTCATATCTTAGTTGGTATCTTGAAATAAGCTTTTTAAAACGTCCTCTTTTTGATCATCTCATCTGCTGTGATCCAATGTAACTACAATAGATTGGATAAAGTATAACTCTCCTACAAGAATAAAAGAGTGCAGAACAATTGTCATTATTTTAAAGTGGCATCCTTTCTTCCTAGCCTATTGTCCAACTGAATCTCAAACATAGACATATTTTCTGAATTAATTTAATTTTTATCTGTTGGATGCACACAGGAGTCCTTACCTTCAGGCATGCTTTTGCCTTCGTTATCACTTCAGTAATTCGACTCACCCACTAAGTTCAAGGAAAGCACTGTGAACATAACAAGTACTTATCCAAGTCCAGTGTACTTTGTTCACCTAGTTTACTGCCTTACCATCTGCCCTTCACTTCTGGAGGACTTTCAATACGGCAGGAGCCAGAGTAAATGCAGATACTCCACTGCTATCTATTTAACTTTCATTAAGTGAGTTGGTGCAGTGCTCAGGCGCCTTCTCAAAACCAGCCCATCATCTAAGAGTATTTACATAAGACTCTTTGCATTATATTCCAACCTCTGCAACACTAGCATTAACTACTGACATCTGCCAAGTCTGACTGGTAAGTGCTTTACAGTATCAATTCATCCCAAGCAAAAAGCATTTCTGAGTGCTGCAGTGCTCTTGTTAATGCCAATAAGAAGTATCAGGGCTCATATGACACCTAGCAGAAATTAGTACCCACATTCAAAGAAAAGTCTTTGTTATTTCCCAGAGTATTATGTGGACTTTATTGAGATGACTACATCTGACACCTGCTGTAATATAAAATGCAGCTATAATTAGCCAACTGATGCTCACTGCAGTTTAGGTCGAATCCCTTCTGTGGGAATTATGCTTTAAAATATTCAGAACTCCAAGTGGCTCTCATTACATTTAATTTTAACTTAGAATTAGGTGGTCTAGAAAAAAATTTAGGATTGTAATAGCCCCCTGCTGAATGCCACACAGCAATGTGAAAACCCATAGGGGTTTTTCCCCCTTCTGAAAAAAAAAAAAAAAACAGGAACAGCAGACTACACTACAGCCTTCAATTGAAGTCTGGCTTTGCTTAATTGTACTTTTTGCACTCATCAGTCTCTCCTCTTCAGAGCAAGCTACAAAAATTGCTTGAATAGCCAAAGAAAAGTTTCCCACAGTCACTGGCCACAGAAAAACACTATTGTCCTTCCTCACAGTTTGATGGACAACATTTCTATAAATGAGTAGACAGGCTGTCAATGGTACCCTTGCTGAAAAGGCAAAAGAAGAGAACAGATTCTGCCAATATCTGACAAAGCATGTTAACACATAATCAGGCATTCACTAGTCAGGCAGCTGCCCCTGGGACCTTCATCACACAGGTGCCTTTAAGCCATTTCCTATTCACAGATAAAGGAAACAAGCAGGAGATACCTGGGAAAGGAGCAGTCTATTATGGCTTGCCAAATGTCCATCTTCTGGGCTGTGTGTATAAAAGTAGAAAGAAAAAAAAGGAAACTATAGTCTCAACTGAGAAATTATAAAACAGCAGAGCATTTACAAAACCTATGATTTAAGCTTTGAATTTTTTCCCTTTGCTTTTCTCTTTATTTTTGAATGTTTAATTGTATGTATGAATAGCATAGCAGGACTCATGTCTAATAACAAAGGTCATATTTTCTCACTGGCATGCCAAATGTATTTGCACAAAGACCTCTTCACATACTAAGGCTAAAATAAATACTTTCTTGGTCCAACTGAGTCACAGAGTTTAATTTGTCACCTGACATAACTTCTCACAACACTCACACACATCGTCACCCATCCAATCTCAAGATCTATGACTAATAATGCCAAATTGTCGATGTGGTGGATGATTTTCTAATAAAGCAGACATTCTGGGGAAACCACCAACATAAACACTTCTGGAGAATGACTAGCATAATTTGTTTCTTCCTGATTGCTCAGAATAAGAACATTATGCCCATGCTGTGTTGATCCACCCAGACAGAGAATGTATCAGACCTCAATACTCCCTTAAGCTAATGACCACCATTAGCCTATATATATATATATATAGATATATGTATATATAGGCATCATATATACACACACACACACACACACACTCGATGAAGACATTAAAATGTGAATACTGGGTTATGCCTATTCTTATTACATTAAAATGTAGTGACTACTGCCTTAAGTTTTTTACATATGAATTCTATTTCATTTCTTCATTTTAATTTTACTCATTAGCATATGTCAGATCTCCAATCTTCAAAGTATGGAGGAGATTTGAGGAAAGAATCAGGAACACAATTTTGGGAAGTTATTAAATTCTCAGAACCTTAGATTGGTTAAAACATGATCCTTGGGATACAATTTTAAGATCAACACATTCATGGCCATAACTTTTAATCTAATAGTGAAGGTACTATAAAACTACTGGGAAACATCAAAATCAATACAGTAATCGAAACCACTTACCATGAATTAAAGTACTACTTTTTAAACTAACTTCTTGAGTGTTATTTTTTTGTGTAGCTTCTTTATCTGTAAAATGGGAAGCAATGCTTACTATAAACAGTTTTGGGGAGTAGTCACTTTTGAACATTTCTGCCTTTGGGATGGGGAGAGAAAACATCTGCTAAATGGAACAAAACTAATCAAGGATTATGAACACTTTAGAAATATAACACTGCATTCTCTGATGTGGACTTTATTTTCTTCTTTACTCATGATTTGGAAATACAAATTTATTAAGTGGCTTATGTACATATTTAATATTATATGATATATGTGTAATGTAAGTTAAACCAATCTCTTGTCTACAGATAGAATAACTCAAACTTTTTGTATGGTTGAATTAGGGTTTCATTTTTATGAACTATTTCTAGGGAAAGAGTTTCCATTGGTGGCCAAATTTATATCTGAAAATTTTTACTCAAAGACTACTTTGATCTCAAAGACATGGTCTATTTCCTTAGGCAAATTAAATGCTGCTTCAGGCTAAGAGAATGCAGCTTCCTCAAGATTATTTTTGTGATAAAACATAACCACTTAGGATTCTCTTCTATTCATATATATGAAACCTCCTACAACCTAAAACATTCTTTTATTCTAGACTTGGTTGAATCCACAGTTTCTCACTTTTGCCTATCAGTTCAAATCTGGTGGTCAAGTTCATAGAAACGTGATCCTGATATGCTACTTCAATCTCACCTTGTACTCTAGTTGAGCAAACCTCATGCCTGCTTCTTCCTTGGTCATTCCCATTTCTGGCCTCTTAGTTGCTGTCTTTCTTACTATAAATGTCCCCTTTCCTTCTTTCTATCAATCTAAACCATCTCATATCCATCTAATAGTATACTTTCTCCAAGAAACTTTTCTTAACTAAATTCACTTAACATAGATTTTGACTTAATTCCATTTGTCCTTATTTCTTCATTATGTGACTTATCACTATTCCCTTGATTGATAATGAGGGCCTGGCTCATGTTCCATAGTTTCATGAATCCAAGACCTATATTATCTACCAAATTATAGTCTCCTTGGGGGCAAAAGAAAGATCATGAATCCACAAACAAATGAGTGACAAGTAAAACAGTTGATCTTAATACCTCATATGACATTCCTTTATATCAGTCCTCGAAAGAAAATTATCATCCCTTGATAACCTTCTAGTTCTACAACCAGAAGAGGAATTAATCCACACTCTACTCTGGTTTGAAAAGAGAATAAGTTAGAAATGCCATTTCCAATCTTTTCAGGTGAGTGGAAGTCATTAATGCTGGCTACTAAATATTTCTGTCTTTCTTTCTGGGCATATAAGAAGATTAGTCTTCTTGACTCCATTAAAGTTAGCATGGCCATGTCATTTGTTTTCAAAATTAGTCAAATAATGTGACAAAAAGTAGCAAATAGGGAGAAGCTTCAATAGCCTGTGTGCTATATGCCATCTTGCATTTTTCTTGCTGAAATAGCTGTGTGAAGAATGGAGGTACAGAAGAGCCCCCAGCCAACTCACGATGGGCATGTAACAAGAGCAAGAAACAAACTTGTCTTGTTTAAGTCACTGAAGTTTATAACTGCAGCATAGCCTAGTCTATCCTGACTTTGTAATAGCTTACTAATGTCATGATGGGACTCAGAATGTCAAGATATGACAAGAAGACTGAAAAAAGGAATGACCAACTAAATTAAAGTATTTAAAAATATTATCCAGAAGCGTAGAGGGATTAGGCATTTCACCTTCAAACTGATGCGTGAAGAATCATACTTGATAGAGCCTTCAAAAACCTTGCCTTGTTGAATTGTTCACAGTTCCTTTTCTTTCTCCTCTATGGTTCCCTTTGTCTACTCAAACTCAGCAATTATTTTGAAATATTAAAATTTTATACTGGTCACAGATTCCAGTAACATTTTAACCAACACAAAGTTTAATGATAGATTTCCATAGCTTCTATATACATTATTTCTGATTGAATATTAAAATATCATTTGTGTCTTTGCAGGTACAGCTGCAAAATTATATGTGATATTTTTAATAGTATTTTGCTTTTGGTATTTGCTAGAGAATCAAGGTAAGAAACCACAGGCCTGGCTTTACTAATCTACTTCAGAGTGGCTTTTACTTAGTTATAGAATAAATACAATTATTTTCTTGCATTTCTTTAAAAAAAAGGAACATATATTTCAAGTTTCCAGTATGGAATATAATAACCCTACTATGCTTATTTTGTTTTTACTTTTATTCTTTTTTATATACCAATATGCTGATAGACACATTCCCCTATGACTACCTTCTTCATTACACACAAGTACTATATAGTTATGAATAATAAAATGATTAAAAAGCCTAATGAAAGAATGGCACAGGCTACTGTTTTATATTTCCTACTCTTGAAGACCCATTGCAATATTTTCCACTCCATATTAAGTTTGAGAGCTTCTGAGAAGTATTCTTAGAATTCCTATCTTTTGGAAAGAAAAAATGATTCAATTAGAGTTTTTAAAAAATCATGATGATTACTTTATGATAATGATCTTACATGGCTAAGATGTTGCACTTATATGCAGCATTTCATTTTCACAAATTCCAAGAACTATCATGATTTATTATTGTACCTGATTTTTACAAGTTCTTTATCCAAGAACCTCTTCATTTTCAGTTGAAATGGGGGAGCTATTTGATAGAGTACCAGCACCAGCTGGAAAACATGACAAAATGAGGAATATCAGAACCATTTGAAAACAAACCAGAAATCCCCATTTGTGATCTTAAGTAATCCCCCTTGGAATTAGTTCAGAAATTAGTCTTTTAAAGGTGACTGGAAATTCCCTTGAAGTTTCATTGGAAAAACTGAGTCTTTAGTGACACGTATATATTAAGATGTTAGTTTCCTCCCACAATAGAGTGTACCAACTAAGCCTACATCACCACCCACCATTTCTAAAAATACTTTGCTAGCTAAAGACTGAGGCTAGTCAAATTTCCAATGACTTCATTTATTTGAGTGGCAAGACACGAATAGAAACGGGATTTAAGATGAATCATTTATTAAAGTGACTATAGAAAAAAAACTTGTTTTGTAAAAAGAGAACTCTAGTAATTTTTTTTTGCCAACCCCACTTAAGGTATTCAATTTATCAGTGGTCATTCAAGCAATATTTATTGAACCCTGGTTGTGTTAGGGAAATAAAACCTATGGCACTGCCTAGGGCAGGTTAGGATATATGTCTTGGGGGCAGTGGTTCTCTCAGGAAAGCTTCCAGTTTGGAGGACCAGAGAAATTTTAGTGGAAGAGATGTCTCAAACTGAGCCTTAAAAACTAGGTGAGATTTCAGTTGCTGTAGATGAAAGTAATAAAATAGAGGAATGAATGAATGAGAATAATATGGGTAGTAAGGAAATGAACACACTATAGTAATTGCAGACCACTAATGCAAAGGGAAGCATGCAAATAGAATGTTTATAATCAGCAGGGTCTGCTAGAGTTGGTGGTGATGGATTGTGTGTGTTTAAGTATAGTGAAGACATCCACTTTTGAGAGAGATGAATCAAGTTCACAGAGGAAGCAGAAAGGGATGGCATGTGGTCTTTAGTCTTGGGAATGGAAAACACCTCTTTCTTTGAGGTAAGAACCATTCTGCTTTACTAAGAAAAATCATCTGAAAAGGTCACAAGATCTATTTTGTGCTTCCTTACTTTCCCTTTCCTTTACCTAAAGTCCTTTACCTTATATCTCAATGAAATATTAATTTTCCTTAATACATTCCTTCGTTTCAACATTTATTGAGCACCTAATATGTGTCAGGAGCGGTCTTAGATGCTGTGAGTACAAAGATTAATCAGTTACATCACTTTTTACATCTCATTGCCTCCCACAGTACCTGGCACACGGGTAATAATAATGGTTGGCTGCTTTAAAGCAGAGATAAGGGGAAATGAGAATTTCTCAGTAAAGTAGGATGGTTATTATCTGGTGAGAATGGAAAGGGTAAGTAGTGAATTGGATGTGTGAGCAGGAAGAGATTTGTAGCACTTGCTAAGGGAAGTGTGCTGGAGAATAAATGGGAGATCAATATCAAGACTGTTAAGCAACAAAGAGAACCCAGTTGGAGCAGGACAGATTAATCTTGTAGGAGACAGGGGTACACATAGTGGTATGACTTTCTCCAAGAATATTATTTTAAAAATTCTCTAAAGTATAGGAAAGTATCAGGGACAACACATAGGGATAGGGTGGTGATTCAAGGTGGGGCTGGCATCGTGGAAAGATAGGGGTTCAATAACAGAAAGTGGAATTTCATATTTTGCTTAAGGCAAATCCTCTCTCCCCCAAATCACTTGTTACTTGATATTTCCCCCATAAAAAATGAATTACTATATTCTAAGCTGTTCTATTCCAAAAGTGCATTCTGACATAACTTCTGAAATCATTGTATCATTAATAAGCCTGTTTTATAACTCTTATGTAAATCAGAATGTGCATAGATGCATCTTCTTGTGATAATTGCCTATCTAAAACTTTCATAAAACTATGCGAAGGTTAAATGCAAGATTTTTTTTCTATTATGAAATTTTGGAAATCCCATACTATAAACCCTAAAATTCTTTTTTTGAATAAATAGGAGACCCTTTCAAAGGACATTAAATCTATGCAAATAAAACATCACTCCACTGATTTAGCTACTATCATTTTCATTTATGCTGTTCATCATCTAGGAAGAATTATTCTGTGTATCTGCATATTTTAAATGACTTTAAGAAAATATGGCAAAACAGCATTACCTTATTTTAAAATGATATGATTGAATACATCATGATGCTAAAATTCTTTATGGCAGAATTACTATCTTTTATTTTAAACCAATTTTCTGACACCTGGATTTTCCTCATTTTAGACAAATTCCTAGTACTATATGGAAAAAAAGATGACTGACTCTGGTTGTTCTCAGTTCCTCTCTCTAGCAAGCCAGATAGATGACCAACAAATGCTATTGTGTAGTGGTCATGGAAATACACTCAAGAGGAAAAGAACTCAAAACTCTTCAAGCATATGTATCTTCTCCTTTGAGAAACCTAAAATTCCCAGGACAGGGCTGGGATCACACGGACACTCAAATACTTTCATAAGTAAATTCTGTGCAATCCACTGTGCCTGACTTACTCGCAGTTGAATCTCCATTGCCTACGAAATTGTCAGACATATAATTGGTGTTGAGGAGGAAGGAGAACAGGAGGCCCAGAAATAGCCTCAATTGTAAATAACGACATTCTCTCAGGCAGTATCTTGAAAGGGTCAGGCACAGAACAAAACATCTGCACTTTCACCACTGTCTTAATAATAGCACATGTTATTAAACACCAAAGAACTTTTGAAACTACTCACATTAAAAAAATTTAGAAAATTACTTTCAAATTATAGGTAATTTACATATGAAATCACTTGCAGTTAATGTGTTGCTTAATAGGCATACATTTGTTAGCGTAAATTTTGGTATTCTCATTGCCCATGCTTTAACTAACTCACCTTTTAGAGAAAGTTGTTATAAAACCATATAATTTTACAACTCAACAGCTTTTTTTTTCCTTCAGAGGATGATGAAGCTGCCTGGGTGTGAGGATAGGAGACAAAAGCAGCTTAAAGTGTTTTGTTTATTATGATCACTGCAGTGGTTCGAAACAATAATGGAACAAAGATAGTTTTTTAATCTTCAGGGTTATTTTACAAGTGTTCTGGAATCCCATTTGTACTGACAGAAACAAATTAGATGAAATTGACTGAAAAGAGAGCACTTCATGTGAGGTTCAAAGGATGCATTATATCACCCTTAGTTATTGATAATAGCAATATTTTACTATGTTAGTGTATAGTTTACAACACACTTTCACATGCTCTATCCCAATTGATTTGAACAACTTGTAAATTGAGTCATGTAGCTAATACAGCCCATTGATTTTTTAAAAAGATTTATTTTTTATTTATTTCTCTCCCCTTCCTCTCCCTCCCCCCACAGTTGTCTGCTCTCTGTGTTCATTTGTTGAGTGTTCTTCTGTGCCAGCTTCCACCCTTATCAGCAGCACCAGGAATCTGTGTTTCTTTTTGTTGCGTCATCTTGTTGTTGTGTCAGGTCTCCGTGTGTGTGGTGCCATTCCTGGGCAGCTGCACTTTCTTTCACACTGGGCGGCTCTCCTTATGGGGCGCACTCCTTGCACTTGGGGCTCCCATATGCAAGGGACACCTCTGCGTGGCACAGCACTCCTTGTGCTCCTCAGCACTGACCAGCTCCACACGGTTCAAGGAGGCTGGGGGTTTGAACTGAGGACCTCCCATGCGGTAGGCGGACGCCCTATCCATTGGGCCAAGTCCACTTCTCGCCCATTGATTTTTTCCCACTCCTTTATTATTCAAGCAATTCATAGTCATTATAGAAAATTTAAATACAAGAAATCATACAGAAAACATTCAGAAAACCAATCACAGTTAATATTTTGGCCCATTTCCTTTCCGTCTTTTTTAAAAAATATGCATTATTCCAGGAATTGAGTTAACACTCTAAACACAGTTTCTTGTTTTTCTTTAGACATTATAACAAGCATTTTCTCCTTTTGTTAGATTATTTAAATATCATTTGAATAACTTCATGAGATTGGTTTTCAAATATGTAGATATTCTGTACATCTTTATGTTCAAAATGTTTTAGGGTGTTTCAGAATACTTTCTTTTTTGGGATAGCTTACAAGATTACATTTACAAATACTGGAATAAACTACTGGATTGGAAGACTGAGTTTATCTTATTGCCTTTGAGAATAATTCTATTTTTACTACCCTTAGACATCTTTAGAAAGTTTTCATTGCTTCTACCTTAAATGTTAAAGACAGACGCCTTCAGATTCTCTCTTCTCTTTATATTTTCTGGTGAAGAAAGAAAGCAACTAGCTACTATCTTGGTATAATAAGATAGTTGAAAGAATAGTATCTATTTTTATTATCATTCTCTTTTCAAAATAATGTTATTTTCTTAAACCTTTCTCATGTGTTTTTCCCCATTGTTTTTGTGGCTTTCTTTGGCACTCACCCTTCTGCATCATTTATGATGTAATACATCATAACACTCAAAACTCCCCTTTCACAAATACTATAGTTTTATCCTTTTTTACAAATAGTAAATCCAAACATTGAAAAAACTGAACAGTAAAATTTAAACATTAAAACTATTGGTGAAGAAAGAAAAAAAAATAGTAGCCAGCTTTACTGAGAACTCACTATGTGCCTGGCTTAGTATGTAAGTATTTTACGTGCATTAACTCAACAAAGAGAACTAACTGGCTAAATAAAGACATGAAGACTAATTACTGCAATAACTAGGAGTAGTGAGCCAACTTATCAACACAATAAGTAGGTTTAGTCTTCCCTTAGATAAATGTAGAATATTAAGAAAAACTGCTGAGTCAACCAGGATATATACCAGTAGACACATTCTGATCTTGAGGGATGCTGTGGAATCCCTACTTAGAAACCATTAAGTACAAAGGAAGAAAAAAATTGGGTGAAGGAACAGAGTGTCATGGACATTTTTCCTCTCTTTTTTTGTTGAGTAACAGAAGGATGAAGAAGGGATGAAGATGGGAATATGGATGAGGGTCAAAGAAATGAAAATGACCAAATGATCTGGGGAAAGTGGTAAAAATAGTAGGCTTACTATAGGTGCCAATTGCTGTGCTGAGAAATTATTTTATATTGTCTAATTTTGTACACCCAACAACCCTAAGTAGGTAGAATTATCACCACACAATCCAGGAGAAAAATTGACTGGCGAATGTTTGACAGGATATAGAAGTCCAAATTGGAAAAGGGAAAAGATTGCTAAGTAGAAGTGAGATTAAACAGATAGATATAATTTTTGGATTAAAAATAAACGACCAGGAAGTAAGATCAGGGGTGTGCTAAAATATTAAATGAAGCAATAAAAAAATGAAGCTCTCTTTTTAAAAATACTAACTAAAATATATAAACCCATGACCTTATCCAAGAATGAAGTCCAACTTAATTCAATTCCTATTTTTTGAGCAAGTAGTTTATTATCTAACTCTAGATTAGACACAGGGGAATAACAACAAAATGACATGATCCTTGGATCTCATAAGCCTACAATCTTTTAGAGAAATAATAATAGCAACTATTTATTTATTTGCCTACTGTTCTGTTCAGTGCTATACACACATCTCATTTAAATAGCCTGGTGAGTTGCTCCAGCCCAACTAATGGGGACACTGTTGTTTAAAGAGGATAAAATTGCCTAAGGTCACATGGCAAATTACTGTGACAGCCAGAATTCTAATTCCAAATCCCTGAAACATCACTAACTACCTTTTAGAAGACTTTCAAAATGAAAGATACAGAAATGAAACAAATAAGGCATACAATAGAATGTCAAATCAGACATGACAAAGTAAGTTATATACATGGGGAAAGCCTGTGAGAATAAGTTTCTCGGTATATATGGACCTTGAGGTGATCTTTAAAAGGATTGTAAGGTTTGGATAGTTGGAGAAAAATAGGACATTTGAGATTTCAGGGCATAATGAGAACAAAAGCCCCAAAGACAGTAAAAAATAACGGTACCACAAGATGTTTGGTCAAGTTGAACTTACAAATATAAATTGAGATAACGCATATGGAGGGTTAGTGCTTGGAGATCAGGTAGGAATGGTAAGATTAGAATGTCAGAAATGCCAGAGGCTATGTGTGTGCACTAAACTGAGAATCTATGTCCATGACATCCATGGTTCGTTAATGACATTGTCACTCTGTAGAAGCTAATATATTGTACTCACAAAAGATGGTTTGAGACAAGAAAATCAGATCATTGTTAAGCCAGAGGACTTGAAAATAAGTACTTTTCCTTTCATTGTGTCATTTCAATAGAAGATTTTCTCACTTTCTTCATTTAAAGCATACATTTCTTTCCAGGCCATCAAAAGGATATGCATAAAAATGTGAGATTAAAATCTATAATTTAAATAATCTTCAGATTCAAATAAACAAAGGTAAATCAAAGATAACCTACACATTTAGGGCAAGATAAACCTTTACTCTTAATTAAATTGCTAGTCAGTTTCTCAGTGCCAGTGATCTGCCCTCAGTAGTATGCACCATTAGGAGTTACAGGAATGGGGGAGACAATCAGGGCTTGAGTTGGTGGAAGATAAAATATGCTGGGTTGCTAGCTTATGTTTAAGAAAAAAAGGACAAGGAAATGTGACCAGTATGAGTAAAGACACCCACTTATATGTTGTGCTGTGCTATGATAAGATGTGTGGTGAATGGGGGCTGTCTTAAGGTGACGTTTGCCTATATCAGAAAGGGACTGGCTAGAGATTTGGGGGACAATCAATAAGAATGGAAACCACAACATCTTAAATTGAGCCTGTTTCCTGAAAGCAAGTGAAGGTGATGACTCTTATGGACACATTGGGACAAAGGTAAAGTACCATGTTGACAGCAGAGGATTCTCAGATAAACTCATTCATGTGACTCAAACGCCTTATGTAGATTCTCAGTGATATGTAGAGTCTCCACCAATGGAATCAGGAGAGGGAATGGCAGGGCGGAAAGAATATCACTTTTAATGCTTGGTAATAGGACCTCTTCTCTGCATGGTCATTTACATGTATTGGAAGAGATAATGTACTTATAGAGCTCAATAAACTAAGCACATGGTAGTGCTTATTATTATTAAAGCCAACCCATTACTGATAATTTTGCATTGGCAGCCTTTAAGAAACTAAAACATATGGATAATGTAAAATGCATATTTTTCATTTTTTGATTTCTTTAAAAGACTGTGTAAGCTAAATTGTAGCTTATAAATTGACTGTGTAAGCTGAAGTACTAACAATGTATTGTGGGGGTATATAACATATCTAGATTTTCCGGTCTATTCTTGTTTATTTTTCTATATCAACTTTAAAATGAATGTTTTGAGCTCAAGAAAAAATTTTGTTGACATTTTTACTGGAATTGCAATAAATTTATACATTAATATAGGGGAGAACTGCCATCCTCATGGTATTTATTTTCCAACCAAGAATATGGGAGTTCTTCTAATTTATTCAAGTCTACTTTGTGTTTCTCAGAAGGGCTGTACAGTTTTCTTCATGTAGATTTTTGCACATTTATTGGGAAAATAAAATTTTAAGTATTAGAAACTACTGATCTCTGATGATGAATTAGAAGGAAAGACTAACCACTTCTGAAATTAAAATATAAGCAGAAGGGTAAACATGGAATTAGATTTGTAAAGGCTGATTTTTCAAAGAAAAATTATTTGTAATGTAAGATAAGCATGTATGAAAATTAATGAGGTAATTAATAACTATGTAATAAAATAAAAGAAAATACAAAATATGTGCCTTCTTTCTCTTGAATTTGCACCATTTTATTTTAGTTGGTCTATCTTCTTGCAAAATTATCAACTCACCTATTGTTTTACTACCTTATCATTTACTGGGAGAAGGGTAGTGGAATTTCTAACCTTAATTGAAGATATGTATAGTCCTCCTTTCAGTTGTATCAGTTTTTGCTTCAAGTGTTTTGAAGATCTGCTGCATCAGCATTTAGTATTGTTATATCTTTTTGGTGACTAGACACTTTTAATGTTACATAAAACTATTCTGATATTTACCATTATCTGATATTAATATAGTCAATTCAGCTTTATTTTTATTGGTGTTCTCATAATGTATCTTTTTTAACCATCATTCTACTTTTTTTTTAATCCCCCCTTCTTGCAACTTTTTGCGTGCTGTTGGCCCTCTGTGTCCATCTCGCTGTACGTTCTTCTGTGTCTGTATTGATTTATTTTCCCCTCCCCCCTTGCAACTTGCGTGCGGTCTGCTCTCTGTGTTCATTCACTGCCGGCTCTTCAGTGTTCTTGCTTGTCTCCCTTCTCTTTTTTTTATTTTTTATTGCATCACCTTTGCTCAGTCAGCTTTCTGTGGCATCTGTGGACCAGGCTGCGCTCTACCGTGTCTGTGGGCAGGGCAGCGCTCTCCAGCGTGTGGGCAAGCCCGCCATCACAAGGAGGCCCCAGAACGCAAACCAAGGGCCTCTCTGTAGAGCAGACGCGAGCTATTTAAAATGGATTTCTGTACTGAGCATGTAGTCATATCTTAATTTTAAATGCCATCTGGAAATCTGTCTTTTTTCTCCACCATTAGCTTATCATTTCTACTTCTTTTAAAAATATTTTAGTAGTTGCCCTAGGGTTTACAATATATATATCTGTCTTAGTTTGCAAGGGCTGCTATGACAAACACTCCAGAATGGGTTGTGTAAACAACAGGAATTTATTGTCTCGTGGTTTTATTTTGGATTGTTTAAAGCAGTTTTATTGAGATACATTCACATACCATACAATCCATCCAAAGGGTACAATGATTAGCTTTTAGTATAATCATAGTGTTGTGCATTCATCACCACAAAAATTTTTAGAATAATTTCATTATTCCAAAAATTAAAACTCCACACCCTTAGCTGTCATCTCTCAATTCCTTTATTTTTCTCCAGCCCTGCATAATCACTAATTTAATTCTGTTTTTATAAATTGACCTATATTTACATTTTATATGAATGAAATCATTCAATATGTAGTAATTTGTATCTGGTTTCTTTCACTTAGCATAATGTTTTATGTTTTTTGTCCAATAATAACATCTTGTAACATTAATATACATTTGTTCAGTTTCAAAGAAAAACAGTCTTATATATGCAGTATTACCCATATTCATATTTCATATAAAGTTTTACTATACTATACAGTCTCATGTTACATTTTTTAGCTTTCCTTCTAATAATATACATTACCATTAACTTTCCCTTTTAACCACTGTCACATCCATTTAGGAACACAGCTAGTTACAAAACACTGTGATGTGCTTTCACCTTTTCTATTCATTCCCAAAGATTAACAAACAACTTAAAAAAATTTTTTTTTTACTATTTCTGCACAAGGTAACCCTAAGCTTTCCATTCTCTAACCTCATTCTATTTCCTGGTGACCTATATTCTAGTTATTAATTCCATGGGTTTACACAGTATAATTAGTTCATAATAGCACAATCATACAGTATTTGTTCTTTTGTATCTGGCTTGCTTCACTCAACATGATATCTTCCAGGTTCATCCATGTTGTCATATGCTTCACCACTTCATTTCTTCTTACCACTGCAAAATATTTCATCATGTGTATACATCACAATTTGTTTATCCATTTATTGGTTCATGACACCTGGCCTGTTTCCATCTTTTGGCAATTGCAAAGGATGCAGCTATGAACATTGATGTACAGATGTCTGTTCATGTCACTACTCTCAGTTCATCTAGATATATACCTAGCAGTGGTATTGCTGGGTCATGTGGCTGATCTATATTCAACTTCTCTAGGAACGGCCAAACAGTCCTCCACAGTGGCTATACTATTCTACATTCCCACCAACAGTGAATTAGCATTTCTATCTCTCCACATCCTCTGAAACACTTGTAGTTTTCTATCTTTTTAATAATGTCCGTTCTAAATGGTGTGAAATGATATCTCATTAGGGCTTTGATCTGCAATTCCCTAATTGGTAGTGATGTTTAACATTTTTTTCATGTGTTTTTTTCACCATTTGTATTTCTTCTCATGACTAATGTCTATTCAAGACTTTTGTATTTTTTAAAAACAGATCATTTGTCTTTCAATTGTTCAGTTGTAGTGTCTTTTCATATATCACGGATAATAAACACTTATCAGATATGTGATTTCCAAATATTTTCTCCCATTGAGTCGGCTAACTTTTCATCCTTTTGACAGAGTCCTTTAGGATGTAACAGTGTTTAATTTTGAGGATGTCCCATATATCTACTTTTTCTTTTGTTGCTTATGTTTTGGGTGTAAAATCCAAGAAACCACTACCTACCACAAGATTTTAAAGATGTTTCCCTACGTTTTCTTCTAGCAGTTTTATGGTCCTGGCTTTTATATTTAGGTCTTTGATCCATTTTGAGTTGATTCTTGTATAAAGAGAGAGATAGGAGTCCTCTTTCATTCTTTCGGTTATACATATCCAGTTCTGCCAGCACCATTTGTTGAAGAGAATGTTTTGTCCTGTTAACATTAACTTGGTAGGTTTGTCAAAAACAAGTAGACTGTATAGGTGAAGGTTTCTTTCTGGGTTCTCAATTCTATTCCACTGATCGATGTGTCTGTCTTTATGCCAGTACCATGCTGTTTTGACCACTGTAGCTTTGTAATAGGTTTCACGTTCAGGCAATGAAGTTCCTCCCATGTCACTCTTCTTTTTCAGAATGCTTTTGGCTATTCGGGTGCACTTTCCCTTCCAAATGAATTTGGTAATTGCCTTTTCTAATTCTGTAAAGTAAGCAGTTGGGATTTTGATTGGTATTACATTGAATCTATAAGTTAGTTTGGGTAAGATTGACATCTTCTTGATATTTATTCTTCCAATCCATGAACATGGAATGTCTTTCCATTTGTTTAGGTCTTTTAAAATTTCTTTTAGTGTTGTTTTGTAATTTTCTGCATATAGGCCCTGTACTTCTTTGGTTAAATTAATTCCTAGGTATTTGAGTCTTTTTTGTTGTTATTGAAAATGGAATTTTTCCTTGATTTCCTCCTCAGGTTGTTCAATATGAATGTACAAAAACATTACTGATTTTTGCAAGTTGATCTTGTATACTGCCATTTTGTGGAACTCATTTATTAGTTCAAGTAGTTTACCATGGATATTTCAGGATTTTCTAAGTACAGGATCATGTCATCTCAAACAGTGAGAGTTTTACTTCCTCTTTTCCTATTTGGGTGAGTTAAATTTTTTTTTCTTGTCTAATTTCCCTAGCTAGAACTTCTAGTACAATATCAAATAACAATGGTGACAATGGCCATCCTTGACTTGTTCCCAATCTTAGAAGGAAAGCTTTCAAACTTTCACCATTGAATATGATGTTGGCTGTGGGATTTTCATAGATGCCTTTTATCATATTGAGAATTTTCCTTCTACTCCTATCTTTTGAAGTGTTTTTATAAAAAAAGGATGCTGAATTTTGTTGAATGCCTTTTCTGCATCAATTGAGATATATGTTTTTTTCCCCCTTCAATTTGTTAATGTGGTGTATCATGTTGATTGATTTTCTTATGTTGAACCAGCCTAGCATACCAGGAATAAGTCCCACTTGTTCATGATGTATATGTCTTTTGATATGCTGTTGGATTCTATTTGCAAGTATTTTGTTGAGAATTTTTGCATCTATGTTCATTAAAGAGATTGGTCAGTAATTTCCTTTTTTTGTAGTATCTTTATCTCATTCTGGTATTAGGGTGATGTTGGCTTCAAAAAATGTGCTGGGTAATTTTCCCTCCTCTTCCATTTTTTGGAAGAGTTTAAACAGAACTGGTGCTAATTCTTTTTAAAATGTTTGGTAGAATTCACCTGTAAAGTTATCTGGACCTGGACTTTTCTTTGCTGGAAGATTTTTTGATGATGGATTCAATCTCCGTAAATGTGATTGGTTTGTTAAGTTCTTGTATTTCTTGTAGCATCACTGTAGGTTAGTTGTGCATTTCTAGGAATTTGTTCATTCCATCTATGTTGTCCAGTTTGTTGGCATACAGTTTCTCATAATATCTTCTTATGATTCTTTTTATTTCTTTGCAGTCAGTCATAACTCCCCCCACCCTTTCATTTCTGATTGTATTTATTTGTATCTTCTCTCTTTTTTCTTTTTAGTCTAGCTAGGGGTTTGTCAATTTTATTGATCTTCTCAAAGAACCAGCTTTTGGTTTTTTGGTTTTCTCTATTTTCTTTTTGTTCCCAATTTCATTTATTTCTGCTCTAACCTTTATTATTTCATTCCTTCTGCTTGCTTTGGAATTGGTTTGCTGTCCTTTTTCTAGTTCCTCTAATTATTCAGTTAAATCTTTGAGTTTAGCTTTTTCTTCTTTTTTAATACAGGCATTTAGGGCTATAAATTTCCCTCTCAAGACTGTCTTTGTTGTATCCCATGGTTTTTTTTCCTCCAGATTCAAGTACTTTCTCTTTTTTAAAAAAATTTATTATTATTTTATTTAATTCTCTCCTCTCCTCCCCCACCCCATTGTCTGCTCTCTGTGTCCATTTGCTGTGTGTTCTTCTGTGTCTACTTGTATTCTTGTCAGCGGCACCCGGAATCTGTGTCTCTTTTGGTTGTGTCATCTTGCTGCATCAGCTCTCTGGGTGTGTGGCACCACTCCTGGACAGGCTGCACTTTTTTCAAGCAGAGTGGCTCTCCTTATGGAGCGCAGTCCTTGGTGTGGGGCTCCCCTATGTGGGGGACATCCCTTTGTGACACAGCACTCCTTGTGCACATCAGCACTGTGCATGGGCCAGCTCACCACACAGGCCAGGAGGCCCTGGGTTTGAACACTGGACCTCCCATGTGGGAGGTGGACGCTCTATCCATTAAGCCAAATCCGCTTCCCAGTGTCCCATAAGTTTTGATACCTTGTGTTCTTGTTTTCATTTGTCTGAATATATGCACTGATTTCTCTGGCAATTTCTTCTTTGACCCACTGATTATTTAGGAGTGTATTGTTCAGCCTCCACACATTTGTGAGTTTACTTTTTTCCTGTCTATTATTGATTTCCAGTTTCATTCCATTATGATCTGACATGGTGCTTTATATAATTTTAATCTTTTTATATTTATTGAGAGCTGCATTGTGCCCTAACATGTGGTCTCTCCTGGAGAAAGATTCTGTGGGCACTTGAGAAAAAATGTATAACCGGTTGAGTTTGGATGCAGAGTTCTGTATATGACTGTTTGGTCTAACTCATTTATCATATTGTTCAAGTTCTCTGTTTCTTTCTTTTTTTTTTTTAATATTTAACATTTTTTTTGTTAAAATTAATAGACCACAAGGAACATTACATTAAAAAACATAAGAGGTTCCCTTATAACTCACTCCTCACATACCCACCCCATCATTTTTGTAAATTGTATTTTTTAAGATATATACATCTCAAAAAATGTTACATTAAAAAACACAAGGGGTTCCTGTATGACTCCCACCTCCCCACACTACTCCTCCCACACCAACAACCTCCCCCATCATTGTGGCACACTCATTGCACTTGGTGAACATATTTTGGAGCACTGCTGCACCCCTTGGTAATAGTTTACTCTGTAGTTCACACTCTCCCCCAGTACATTCAGTGGATTATGGCAGGATATATAAAGTCCAGCATCTGACCCTGCAATATCATTTAGGACAACTCAAAGTCCCAAAAATGCCCCCACATCACATCTCTTCTTCCCTCTCTCTGCCCTCAGCAACTACTGTGGCCACTTTCTCCACCTCAATGCTACAATTTCTTCTACTACTAGTCACAGTATTTTTATAGTAGAATATCAGTAAGTCCACGCTAATCCATATTTTATTCCTCCATTCCGTGGACCTTGGGATGGTGATGTCCACTCCACCTCTTAATCAAGAGGGGGTTTAAGTTCCACATGGATAATGGATGCAATTCTTCTGCTTGCAGTTGTAGGCACTCTTGATTCCCTGGTGTGGTGGTTGACCATCATTACCTTCCTGTTAGCTGACCTTGGTAAGTCCAACGAACCAGATAGTAGGAGTTGCAACTCTGCTGAGGTTCAGGGCCCAGCTGGCACATGGGCAGTCCAGAGATTCAAGTCCCCTGAGTATACACCATCCCTAGTGCCAGCCATAGGTTCAGTAAAAGTGACAGAAGAGGCATGTGTAGAAAGGTTATATCTGAGTCTAGCTCCATCACACTCAGGAGCACAAATTCCAAAGTAGGGTCCTCTAACATGGCACAGAACTCCAAATCCATCTGCCATGACCATATAACCTGTGGGTCTCTGTAGCCTTCAGGAGAACCAGTACCTAGGGTTGTACCTACTTTGGCTTTTTCTGGGGTCCTGCTGAGGTATGTGTAAGCGTAATCTCTCTGCTGACCTCTCGAGTATTTTTTGAAGGCTCTTAGCCATATGAACTCATCTGTCTTTGCCATTTCCCCCTTTTATTCAAGGCAAAAAGCAGTTTTTTTAAACACATCATCCAACATGTAGGCTGAGATATTCTGGTGGTCTGAGTTGACCCTTTTATTAAAGGTCTCTTTCTAGTTGCATCACCAGCTAGTGCTTGGTAGTAATCCCTCAGTGCCAGGGAGGCTCATCCCTGGGAGTCATGTCCCACACTGGGGGGAAGGTAATGCATTTATATGCTGAATTTGGCTTAGAGAGTGGCCACATTTGAGCAACATGGAGGCTCTCAGGAGGTAACTCTTAGGCACCCTACAGCTATAGGGATAGTGCATATTTCAGGCACACAGGCTTGTAAACATAGTCATCAGTATCAAAGGTTCATTATTGGACCATCCTTCCTTGTTGGTTTTTTGCTGTTGTACTTGGGGGATTATTGCTGTTGCATTGGGGAATGTAACAGAGCTCCCCTGGGTATGAATTCAGCACTCCCTCAGGTGACATTTGTAATTGTAACTGCTATGAAAATACCCAACATATATGAGAACATTTTTATGTCTCCTCTATACATGCCCTGGAGAACTCCCTCCCACCCATGTGCCCCCCCCCCCATCAATAACACCCCACACCAGTGTTCCTCCCCTGCCATAGCTGAACCTCACTGTGGTCCAAAACTTCTTCTACAATGAATCCTAATATAATGCCAAATTCAGTTAATAGGAAATTGAAATATAGTGATGGGTTTAAGGTTTAGAATAGATACTAATTTAGAAATACTAAAATAAAGTAAAAAGAAATTGGTGTATTAAAAAATGAAAAATATTATAAAGCTTTTAATGTTTTGCCTTTCATCACTGTAATAGGTGTTGCCCTGTAGGTACAGTGGCAAGACACTTTCTTTCATTTCTTCCTCAGTGTCTATATCCTTTCTCTTTTTTCCCCCTAATTCTTAATTTTGTTTTCAAAAAAAGTTTTAGATCACAATAATTCACACATACAATATAGGGGACTCCCATATATCCAACATCAAACCCTTTTCCCCTTTCCCCAGCAATGATCTTTTTACATGTTCCTGTTATATTTGCTGCAGCTGATGTACAGATTTTGAAACATAGCTACCAAATATGGTTCCATTTTGGTTCACATTATAGTTTATATTTTAGTTCTAGACTTTTATACAATTTTGGTGTAAGTTAACATGTACTATATCCATCATTAAACAATCTTGTGGAGCACTTCCATTACCCCCTGGTTGCCTGCTTCCATCTCTTCTATACCTCTCTTCCCCCTCCCCTCAGGGCCCACAGTGACAATCAATCTTCACTAGTTGAGGGAGCAGATTTACAGATACTTGCAACAATGCTGAGGGCTTGACCTACTAGACTGCCCTAACCAACTGGGAGCCCCCAATTCTCTTGAGAGACACAATTCCCTCTGTTTGAGAACATTAGGTCTCCCAGGATGTGGGTGCACCTTCACACTCATTGTATGGGTCTCTACCCAATGATATAACACACTATCACAAGATGAGCACTCACACACTCCCTAGAAGCCTGCCCCTGTGCCAGATGCCCCCTCTCAAGCACCTTAAACACATAATCCTTCCTTATTATATTTTCTAAAGAATTTTCTCAACATTATAGTTTTACCCATATACCTGACAGTCTCCCATATACAACTGTTCTCCCATCTCTCCCCCCAATTCCTTGGGTGGTGTGACCCATCCTCCCAACCCTAGCCCCTCTCAAGCCTGCAAAGCCCCACCCAAAGGTATCCCTATGCTCCCATCTTATACCCTCCCTGTACAAATATTTACCTCCAGCTTATCATAGATGTCACCCATGTAGGCATCAGCTCACAACCTTCCTCTCCCCCCCCCCCCCAAATTCCTTTAAGCCTATCTTCCAGTCTCTAGCTCTCTTGAGACAGCTTGGTTTGCTTGTTTCATATCAAAAAGGTCATGTAGTATTTGTCCTTCAAAGCCTGGCTTGCTTCACTCAACATAAGGTTCTCAAGATTCATCCATGTTATCACATGTTTTTGCACTGTATTCCTTCTTATATCTGAATAGTATTCCATAGTATGTATATACCACATTTTATTTATCCATTCGTTTGTTGATGGGCATTTGGGTTGATTGCAACTTTTGGCAATAGTGAATAATGCTGCTATGAACATTGGTGTGCATATATCAGTTTGTATCTGTATTTTCAGGTCTTCTGGGTATATATCCAGCAGTTGAGTTGCTGGGTCATATGGCAAATCTATAGCTAACTTTTTGAGGAACTGCCAGACTGTCCTCCAGAATGTCTGGATCCTTCTGCATTCCCACCAGCAGTGGATGAGGGTTCCAATTCCTCTACATCCTCTCCAGCACCTGTAGTCTTCTGTTTTTTTGATAGCTACCAGTCTTATGGGTGTAAGATGGTATCTCATTGTAGTTTTGATTTGCATTTCCCTAATAGCTAGTGATTTTGAGGATTTTCTCATGTGCTTTTTAGCCATTTGCATTTCTTCTTTGGAGAAGTGTCTGTTTAAATCTTCTTCCTGTTTCTTAAATGGGTTGTTTGTCTTTTTATTTTCAAGATAAAGGAGTTCTTTATATATGCAGAATATAAATCTCCTATCAGATATATGGTTACCAAATATTTTCTCCCATTTGGTAGGCTCTCTTTTCACCTTCTTTCCAAACTCCTTTGAGGTGCAGAAGGCTTTACTTTTGAGGAAGTCCCATTTATCTATTTGTTCTTTTGTTGCTCATGCTTTGGGTGTGAAGTTCATGAAGTCATTTCCTATTACAAGGTCCTGTAGATGCTCTCCTACATTGTTTTCCAAGGTCTTTATGGTCTTGGCTCTTACATTTAGGTCCTTGATCTATCCGGAGTTGATTTTTGTATAAGGTGTGAAATGATAATCCTCTTTGCTTCTTTTACATATGGATATCCAATTCTTTAGGCACCATTTGTTGAAGAGGTTATTCTCTCCCAGTTGAGTAGGCTTAGTGGCCTTGTTGAATATCAGATGAGTGTATATATGAGGATCTATAACAGAACTCTCAATTCGGTTCCATTGGTCAGTGCGTCTATTCTTGTGCCAATACCATGCCGTTTTCACTACTGTAGCTTTGTAGCATATTTTGAAGTCAGGTAGTGTGATTTCTCCAATTTCATTTTTCTTTTTCAATATGTCTTTGGCTATCCAATGCCTCTTTCCTTTCCAAATAAATTTCATAGTTAGTTTTTCTAGTTCATTAAAAAATGCTGTGGGGAAGTGAACTTGGCCCAATGGATAGGGCATCTGCCTACCACATGGGAGGTCCACAGTTCAAACCCTGGGTCTCCTTGGCCCATGTGGAGCTGGCTCACGCACAGTGCTGATGCATGCAAGGAGTGCCGTGCCACGCAGGGGTGTCCCCGGCGTAGGGGAGGCCACGCACAAAGAGTGCACCCCATAAGGAGAGCTGCCCAGCATGAAAGAAAGTGCAGTCTGCCCAAGAATGGCAATGCACACATGGAGAGCTGACAAAGCAAGATGATGCAACAAAAAGAAACACAGATTCCCAGTGCTGCTGATAAGGATAGAAATGGTCACAGAAGAACACACAGCAAATGGACACAGAGAGTAGACAACTGAGGGGGAGGGGAAAGGGAGAGAAATTTTTTAAAAAAAAGGAAATTTATTTTTTAAAATGCTGTGTTTATTTTTACTGGGATTACATTGAATCTGTATATCCGTTTTGGTAGGAAAGACATTTTAACAATATTTAGTCTTCCTATCCATGAACAGGGAATATTCTTCCATGTATTTAGGTCTTCTTTGATTTCTTTGAACAGTGTTGTGTATAAGTCTTTTACATCTTTAGTTAAATTTATTCCTAGATTTTGCTTTTTTAAAATTTACTATTGTAAATGGTATTTGTTTCTTAATTTCCTCCTCAGATTGCTCATTATTGTTGTACAGAAATTCTACTAATTTTTGTGCATTGATCTTATAATCTGCAACTTTACTGAACTCATTTATAAGTTCTAGAAGCTTCGTTGTAGACTTCTCAGGGCTTTCTATGTATAGGATCATGTCATCTGCAAATAGTGAAATTTTGACTTCTTCCTTTCTTATTTGAATCCCTTTTATATCTGGTTTTTGCCTCAGTGCTCAAGCACTTACTTCTAAAACAGTGTTAAATAGAAGGGGTGATAGTGGGCATCCTTGTCTTGTTCCTGATCTTAGAAGGAAAGATTTTAGGATTTCACCATTGTAAATGATGTTAGTTGTGAGTTTTCCATATATACCCTTTGTCATGTTCAGAAAGTTCCCTCTATTCAGATCTTTTGCAGTGTTTTTATCAAGAAAGTGTGCTGTATTTTGTCAAATGCTTTTTTCTGCATCTATAGATATGATCATGTGATTTTTTTCCTTCAATCTGTTTATATGGTGTATTACATTGATTGATTTTCTTATTTTGAACCATCCGTGCATACCAGGAATGAAACCCACTTGGTCATGGTGTGTAATTAGTTTAATGTGTTGTTGAATATGATTAGCAAGTATTTTGGTGAGAATTTTTGCATCTAGGTTCATTAGAGAAATTGGTCTGTAATTTTCCTTTCTTGTGGTGTCTTTGTTTGGCTTTGGTATTAGGGTAATGTTGGCATCATAAAATAAGTTAGGCAATGTTCCTTCTATTTATTTTTGGAAGTGTTTAAGCAAGATTAGTGTTAGTTCTTTCTGGAATATTTGGTAGAATTCACCTGTGAAGCCATCTGGCTCAGGGCTCTTCTTAGTCGGAAGGTTTTTAGTGACTGATTCTATCTCTTTACTTGCGACTGGTCTGTTGAGATCATTGATTTCTTCTTTTGTCAATGTAGGCTGCTCATGTGTTTCTAGGAATTTGTCCATTCCCTCTAAATTGTCATTCTTGTTGGAATATAGTTTTTCAAAGTATCCTCTTCTGATAGTTTCTATTTCAGTTGGGTCAGCGGTTATATCCCCTTTCTCATTTTGGGTGTTTACATCTCTCTTTTTTTCTTTGTTAGTCTAGCTAAGGGTTTGTCAATTTTATTGATTTTCTCAAAGAACCAGCTCTTGGTTTTGTTTATTTTTTCAAGCACTTTCTTATTTTCTATTACATTTAGTTCTGCTCTGATCTTTGTTATTTCTTTCTTTCTTCTTTCTTGGAGGTTAGTTTGTTGGTTTTTGTTTGTTTGTTTGTTTGTTTTGTTTTTTTCACCAATTCCTCCAATTGTGCAATTCTTCAATTTTAGCTCTTTCTTCTTTTCTGATGTATGAATTTATGGCTATGAATTTCCCCCTCAGTACAGCTCTTGCTGCATCCCATAAGTTTTCATATGATATGTTATCATTTTCATTAGTTTCAAGGTAGTTACTGATTTCTGTTCTAATCTCCTCCTTGACCACTGTTTTCTAAGAGTGTGCTGTTTAATTTCCAAATCTTGGTGCCAAATCTGGGCCTCTGGCCCTTGCGATTTCCAGCTTCATTCCACTGTGATCAGAGAAATTATTTTGTATGATTTCAATCTTTCTGAATTCACTGAGACTTTCTTTGTGGCCTAGCATGTGGTCTATCTTGGAGAATAATCCATGTGCACGTGAGAAGAATGTATATCCTGCTGTATTTGGATGTAATATCCTGTATATGTCTATCAGGTCCAGATCCTTTAATATATTGTTCAAAGTCTTTGTTTCTTTATTGATTCTCTTTTGAGATGTTCTGTCCAATGGTGATAGTGGTGTGTTAAAGACCCCCACTATAATTGTAGAAGCATCTAGACCCTCCCTTAGTTTCTCGAGTGTTTGCCTCATGTATTTGGAGATGCCCTTGTTAGGGGAATAAATGTTTATGATTGTTCATTCTTCTTGAAAGATTATCCCTTTCACTAATATGTAGTGTCCATCTTTGTCTCTCACAATAGTTTTGCATTTAAAGTCTATTTTGTCCAATATTATTATATTTACTCCTGCCTTTTTTGGTTATTGTTTGCCTGTAAGATTGTTTTCCAGCCATTCACTTTCAATCTCCTTGAATCCCTGGGTCTAAGATGTGTTTCTCGTAGACAGCATATAGATGGGTCATATTTCCATAGCCAAACTTCCAATCTCTGTCTTTTAACAGATGAGTTTAATCCATTGACTTTCAAGGAATTACATATATTAGCCATATTGTCTTTGGATATGTGTTTGTCATGTGTTTGATTTTTTTCCCTCTTTTTGTTGTTTTAATTGTTCTTACATTCTCCTCCAACTCTCTCTCTTCTGTTTTTTTCCTTCCTCCTGCAGAACTCCCTTTAGTATTTCTTGAAGGGCAGGTTTCTTGTTGGCATACTCTCTTAGTTTCTGTTTATCTGTGAGTATTTTGAACTCTCCATCATATTTGAATGCTACCTTTGCTGGATAGAGTTTTCTTGGTGGGAAATTCTTTTCTTTTAGTACCTTGACTATGTCATACCACTACCTTCTTGCCTCCATGGTTTCAGATGAGAAATCAGTACTTAATCTTATGGAGCCTCCCTTGCATGTGTTGGTTCTCCTTTCTCTTGCTGCTTTTAATATTTTCTCTGTCTTGAGCATTGGATAATTTGACAAGTATATGTCTTGGATTAGGCCTGTTGGGATTTATGCTGGTTGGGATGTGTTGTGCTTTGTGGACATGTACATACATCTCCCTCAATAGGTTTGGGAAATTTTCAGCCATTATTTCCTCCAACACCCCTTCTATCCCCTTTCCCTTCTCTTCTCCTTCTGTGATGCCTATAATGCATATGTTTGTGTGTTTTGCATTGTAATTCAGGTTCCTAAGCCACTGGTGGATTTTTTCTATCTTTTATCAATTAATTCTACTATCTGTTTGATTTCAGATGTACTGTCTTCCACATCACTAATTCTTTCTTCTACCTCTTCAAATCTGCTGTTATTTTTTGAGTGTGTATTTTTGATTTCTTGGATTCTGCTGTTGATCCCCATCATCTCTGTTATCTTTTTGTGTATGATTACAATTTCTTAATATGTTTTCTTAATATCCTTAATCTCTCCCTTTGCTTCATTAAATTATCCATGATACATATCTTGAGAGCTTTAACTAGTTGTTCAATATTCCACTCCTCTTCCTGATTTTTAGTTTGTTCATTGTATTGGGCCATGTTTTCCTGATTATTGGTATGGTCTGTAGTTTTTTTGTTGCTGTGTGGTCGTCATTTTATCTTGTTGGGTTTATGTGGTTGCTTAGCTTCTTTGTCTCAGGGTTTAATTAGTTGTTGTTGTTGTGTGCATGTTAAGTCTTCTCTTTGTCACTTTGTTCTTCTTATTCTATTTCCTTGTTGTTGGCTAAGTTCTTTTGAATATTAGGGCCAGAGAAAGCAAAATTGGTAAGAAAAGAAAAATATAATAGTACTATTGATAGTGAATGTTAGCAGAATAACCATGTGAGATCTAGCAGAATGAATATTGAGCTCATGTAAGCTGTGTATAGTTAAAACAGTAAAAAGGTGGAGTACCTATAATGAGATAGTAAACTGAATATGGGGAGGAATGTAATATGAATTAAAAGGCCAGTGTGGTCAGGAGAGAGGGAAAGAGAAATATAATATAAAGAGTGAATAAAAGATAGAAATCAGAATAGAGGTATTAAGGATAAAAAGTCAGAAATATTGGTTGCTAAACAGAGAGAGGTGGAATGTAAGAGAAACAGTAAATGATGGAGGATATAAAGATGTAAAGGAAAGGGGACAGTGTTTTTAGTCAAAATCAGTACACACAGAAAAGAGGAAATTGAGGATGAGGAAGCACAGCAAATAAGAAATGTTGCCTGCAGAACCTAATACAAAAAAAGGGGGGGGGGGAGAAGGGGGAAAAAGAAAGAAAAAAAAGCAAGCAAGAAAAAGAGAAAGGACAAAAATTAAGGGGACTTCCGGCAAGATGGTGGCTGAGTGAGCTTGCCTTGCCGTCTCTCCTGGGAAGAGGCAGCTGGGCACCGCTGGAGGTTCTCCGGGACCAGGCTTTTTCAGGATTTTTTCAGGGCAGGAAGTGTCTGGACATCGATTTGGTGGGAAGGTAACAGAAAGGACTGGTCTATAAGATATAAATTGGGACTTTTCAGGAGGGGGAGGCAAGATGGCGGCTGAGTGAACTTCCCGGTTACTAGCTCCTGGGGGGAATCGGCTGGGAGGTGTCAGAGACTCTTTGGGACCGGCTGTTTCGGGATTTTCCCTGGTCCGGAGGTGTCTGGACATCGATTTGGAGGGAAGGTAACAGAGAGGATCCATTTGTGAAATATACACGGAGATCCCAGCTACGTGTGGAGGATTCCCTCCTTGGGTAGTTGGAGCCGAGGCAGCTAGCACCGCGCGGAGCCCCGGCGGGCGGCGGCCAGGGTAGCCGGGTCCGGCCGAGCCCGGCTGAGCCGCGGCGGGCAGAGGGGCAGAGCCCGGCTGAGCTCGGCCGAGCCTGGCCGCGCCACGCCGGGCGGCGAGCAGGAGAGCCGAGTCGCGCTGCGCCGCGCTGGGCGGCGGGCGGGAAAGCCGAGCCCGGCCAAGCCCAGCCGAGCCCAGCCGAGCCGCGGCGGGCGGCGGGCGGGGGACCGGAGCCCAGCTGAGCCCAGCCAAGCCTGGCGGCGGGGTTTCTGTTCTTTGGTTTTTTGTTTGTTTGTTTTTTTATTTTTTTATTTTTTAATTTTTTTTTGTTGTTGTTGTTCTTGTTGTTCTTTTTTTTTTCCAATCCTCTCTTTCTTGTCCCCAATATTCTTCTTATACTATTTTACCTTAACAATACAATAGGTACTACAGGAAATACCTCACATTTGCTGGGTTTCCTCACCCTCCACTGCCTCATTTCTCTGTGAATAGATTTAGCCTATCTACACTATCCCCTTTCCCCTACAACTTGATATCCTCCACCATCTGCTATCTCTCCTATATTCCATCTCCCTTTCTTTGATCCACAAGGTGTCTAACTCTTAATTTCTAATACCTTTGTTTAGTTTTCCATCTGGTATTCGTCCCTGAAACTATTACCTTTCTTTTCTCTTTCCCTCTCTCACGAAAACAATAGCCTCTTAGTACGTACCACATTCCTCCCATATTCAGTCGTCTACCTCATTATAGGTACTTTACTACTACTATAACTCTACACAATTTACATGATCTAACCTCCATCCTCCCAGAACTCATATTGTTGCTTTGTAAACATATATCACCAATACTACTTCACACTTTCTCCTTCCTTACACAATTGACTTTCCCCAGCATTAATACTTTCCTTTAAAGTGAGCTTAACTAGCAATAAGAAATTGGAATAAGAAGAACAAAGTGACAAAGAGAAGATATAACACTTACGCAAAAACAACAGCTAATTAATCTCCAAGACTAGACAAAGAAGCTAAGGAACTGATTAAACCCGTCAAAGAAAAAATGTTGACAAGACAGCAACAAAAATCTACAAACCAAACCAGTAATCAGGAAAACATGGCTGAATCCAATCAACAAACTGAAAATCAGGAAGGGGGGCAGGACTTCGCACAAGCAATGAAAGATCTCAGAACATTTATCACTGATAAATTTGATGAAGTAATGAAAGAGGTTAACAGCGTGAAGACAACACTTGGAGGGGAAATTGCAGACATGCGCAAAAAAATAACAGATATGATGGAAATGAACACCACAGTTCAAGAAATCAAAAATACACTTGCAGCAAATATCAGAAGACTAGAAGAGGCAGAGCAGAGAATTAGTGATGTGGAAGACAGTGCATTGGAAATCAAACAGATAGTAGAAGTGGTCAATAAAAAGGTAGAAAAAATCCAGATAGGACTTAGGGACCTGAATGATAACGCAAAACGCTCAAACATACGTATTATAGGCATTCCAGAAGGAGAAGAGAAAGGAAAGGGGTCAGAAGGAGTGTTGCAGGAAATAATGAATGAAAACTTCCCAAATCTACTGAAAGAGACAGATGTACATATCCAAGAAGCACAGCGCACTCCACTGGTCATAAACCCCAACAGGCCCACCCCAAGACATATACTTGTCAAATTATCCAATGCTCAAGACAAAGAAAAAATTCTAAAAGCAGCAAGAGAAAAGAAAACCATCACATACAAGGGAAACTCCATAAGATTAAGTGCTGATTTCTCATCTGAAACGATGGAGGCAAGAAGGCAGTGGTATGATATAGTCAAGGTACTAAAGGAAAAAAATCTCCAACCAAGAATACTCTATCCAGCTAAACTAGCACTCAAAAATGATGGAGAGTTCAAAATATTCACAGATAAACAGAAACTGAAAGAGTATATCAACAAGAAACCTCCCCTTCAAGAAATTCTTAAGGGAATTCTGCAGGAAGAAAGGAAAAAACAGGACAGTCAGAGATGGAGGAGAGTGTAAAAGCAACAAGAAAGACAAAAATAGAAGGGGAAAATAAAATAATACAAACAAAATATAACAAACACAAATCCAACCAAAATATGGCTACCATAAATAACTCTCTAAACGTAATAACACTGAATGTCAACGGATTAAACTCACCTATCAAAAGATTCAGACTGGGACACTGGATAAGGAAATACGACCCATCTATATGCTGCCTACAAGAGACACATCTTAGACCCAGAGACTCATGGAGGTTGAAAGTGAATGGCTGGAAAACAATCATACAAGCAAACAACAACCAAAAAAAGGCAGGAGTAGCTATATTAATATCAGACAAAATAGACTTTAAATGCGAAACAATTGTGAGAGACAAAGAAGGATACTATATTTTAGTGAAAGGGACAATTTGTCAAGAAGATCGAACAATCATAAATATTTATGCTCCTAACAAGGGCGCCTCTAAATATGTGAGGCAAACGCTGGAAAAACTAAGTGAAAGAATAGATGCATCTACAATTATAGTGGGGGATTTTAATACACCACTATCAACTCTGGACAGAACATCTCAAAAGAGAATCACTAAAGAAACAAAACATTTGAACAGTATATTAGAAGAGCTGGATCTAATAGACATATATAGATCATTACACCCAAACACAGCAGGATATACATTTTTCTCAAGCGCACATGGAACATTCTCCAAGATTGACCATATGCTAGGCCACAAAGAAAGGCTTAATGAATTCAGAAAGATCGAAATCATACAAAACAATATCTCTGACCACAGTGGAGTCAAGCTGGAAATTTGCAAGGGACAGAGACCCAGACTTCACACGACAATTAGGAAATTAAACAGCACACTCTTAGAAAAACAGTGGGTCAAAGAGGAAATCTCAAAAGAAATCAATGACTACCTTGAAACAAATGATAATGATAACACAACATACCAAAATTTATGGGATGCAGCAAAAGCGGTACTGAGAGGGAAATTTATAGCCATAAATTCATATATCAAAAAAGAAGAAAGAGCAGAAATTGAAGAATTAACTGCACATTTGAAGGAATTAGAAAAACAACAACAAAGTAACCCAACAGGAAGAAGAAGGAAGGAAATAACAAAGATAAGAGCAGAACTAAATGAAATAGAAAATAAGAAAGCACTTGAAAAAATAAACAAGACCAAGAGCTGGTTTTTTGAGAAGATCAACAAAATTGACAAACCTTTAGCGAGACTAACAAAGAAAAAAAGAGAAAAGATGCAAATACACAAAATAAGAAATGAGAAAGGTGATATCACCACTGACCCCACAGAAATAAAGACTATCATAAGAGGATACTTTGAAAAACTATATTCCAACAAAAATGACAATTTAGAGGAAATGGACAAATTCCTAGAAATACATAAGCAGCCCATACTGACGAAAGAAGAAATTGATGATCTTAACAAACCAATCACAAGCAAAGAGATAGAATCAGTCATTAAAAATCTCCCAACTAAGAAGAGCCCAGGGCCAGACGGCTTCACAGGTGAATTCTACAAAACATTCCAGAAAGAACTAACACCAATCCTGTTGAAACTATTCCAAAAAATCGAAACAGAAGGAACACTGCCTAATTCCTTCTATGATGCCAACATTACCCTAGTACCAAAGCCAAACAAAGACACCACAAGAAAGGAAAATTACAGACCAATTTCTCTAATGAACCTAGACGCAAAAATACTTAACAAAATACTTGCTAATCGTATTCAACAACACATTAAACGAATTATACACCATGACCAAGTGGGATTTATTCCAGGTATGCAAGGATGGTTCAACATAAGAAAATCAATCAATGTAATACACCATATAAACAGATTGAGAGAAAAAAACCACATGATTATATCTATAGATGCAGAAAAGGCATTTGACAAAATACAGCACCACTTCCTGATAAAAACACTCCAAAAGATCGGAATACAAGGAAACTTTTTGAACATGATAAAGAGTATATATGAAAAACCTAAAGCCAACATTGTTTACAATGGCGAAATCCTGAAATCCTTCCCTCTAAAATCAGGAACAAGACAAGGATGCCCATTGTCTCCGCTCCTATTTAACATTGTCTTGGAAGTACTGGCTCGAGCACTGAGACAAGAACCAGATATAAAAGGCATTCAAATTGGAAGGGAAGAAGTCAAAATTTCATTATTTGCAGATGACATGATCCTATATATAGAAAACCCTGAGAGATCTACAACAAAGCTCCTAGAACTCATAAATGAGTTTAGCAAAGTCGCAGGTTATAAGATCAATGCGCAAAAATCAGTAGCATTTCTATACACCAATAATGAGCAAGATCAGGAGGAAATCAAGAAACAAATACCATTCACAATAGTAAATAAAAAAATCAAATACTTAGGAATAAATTTAACTAAAGAGGTAAAAAACTTATACATCGAGAACTATACAAGATTGTTCAAGGAAATCAAAGAAGACCTAAATAAATGGAAGAATATTCCCTGTTCATGGATAGGAAGACTGAATATTATTAAGATGTCTATCCTACCAAAACTGATCTACACATTCAATGCAATCCCAATAAAAATCAACACAGCCTTCTTTAAGGAACTAGAAAAACTACCTATGAAATTTATTTGGAATAAAAAGAGGCCCCGAATAGCCAAAGACATATTGAAAAAGAAAAACGAAATAGGAGGAATCACACTTCCTGACTTCAAAACATACTACAAAGCTACAGTAGTGAAAACAGCATGGTACTGGCATAAGGAGAGACACACAGACCAATGGAATCGAATTGAAAGTTCAGATATAGAACCTCATGTATATAGCCATATAATATTCGATAAAGCCACCAAACCCTCTCAACTGGGAGAGAATGGCCTATTCAACAAATGGTGCCTGGAGAACTGGATAGCTATATGTAGAAGAATGAAAGAGGATTACCATCTCACACCTTATACAAAGATCAACTCAAGATGGATCAAAGACCTAAATATAAGAGCCAAGACCATAAAGACCTTAGAAAGCAGTGTAGGGAAACATCTACAGGACCTTGTAATAGGAAATGGCTTCATGAATATCACACCAAAAGCACGAGCAGCAAAAGAACAAATAGATAAATGGGACTACCTCAGAATTAAAGCCTTCTGCACCTCAAAGGAGTTTGTCAAGAAAGTAAAAAGGGAACCCACACAATGGGAGAAAATATTTGGCAACCATATATCTGATAAGAGACTTATAACTTGCATATATAAAGAACTCATAGATCTCGAAAACAAAAAGATAAACAACCCATTTAAAAAATGGGAAAAAGATTTAAACAGACACTTCTCCAAAGAAGAAATACAAATGGCTAAAAAGCACATGAAAAAATGCTCCAAATCCCTAGCTATCAGGGAAATGCAAATCAAAACTACAATGAGATACCATCTTACTCCCATAAGATTGGCAGCCATGAAAAAAACAGTAGAATACAAATGCTGGAGAGGATGTGAAGAAAGGGGAACACTCATCCATTGCTGGTGGAAATGCAGAAGGATCCAACCATTCTGGAGGACAGTTTGGCAGTTTCTCAAAAAATTATCCATAGATTTGCCATATGACCCAGCAATACCACTGCTGGGTATATACCCATCAGATCTGAAAACAAGGACACAAACCGATATATGTACACCAATGTTCATAGCAGCATTGTTCACCATCGCCAAAAGTTGGAATCAATCCAAAAGTCCATCAACAGATGAGTGGATCAATAAAATGTGGTATATACACACAATGGAATACTACTCAGCTGTAAGAACCAATACACTACAATCGCACGTGATAACATGGATGAACCTTGAGAATCTTATGTTGAGTGAAGCAACCCAGGCATTGAAGGACAAATACTATATGACCTCAATGATATGAAATAAGTTAACTGCCTCAGAGAGCTAGAGTCTGGAAAAGTGGCTTACTGGAAATCGGGGGGTAGAGGAAGGATGTGAGTTAATGTCTGTAGGGGTGGAATCTGTGATGAGCTGGGGGTAAGTATGAGCACAAAGAAGGGACAAAATGGGGGCAAGGGGTTACCTTCGGGTGGGGTTTTCTGGGTTTGAGGGGGGCTGGGGATGGGAAGAGGGGTAATATGGTCCAAGAAATAGGTGGGAGGGAGGGGCAACATACAAACATGGGAGAGTGCCAGAAGTTCATTGAGAACTAAATGTTGAGTAAAACGTATCAAAGTATAAGTAGGAGGGTTACCTGGTTAGGACGCTCAGGGGGTATGGTCTGATGCGGGACGGACTCCGGAGGGAATAGCTGAAGGCTCATTTTGCCAAGGTGGGTTCTACCATTGGGTGGGGTGGACCCATATCCTGGGGAAGACTAATGCCGTCGAATAGAGAGAACTGTATCTCTTGTGAGAAAGGACGGCTCCCAGGGCATTAGATTGGCAGGCGTTGTGGGCCCTAAGGGGAGGGGAAAATGGACGTGCAATGGATGGAACAAAGGTAAATAAGGGGGCAAAAGAGGAGTTATGTGAGAGTACACGAGGATGAATATTAAACAGCTAATATTACACCAAAAAAAAAAAAAAAAGAGAGAAAGGAAAAAAAAAAAAGGCTGTGGGGGGATAAAGAAGAAAAAAAATGAAAACAAACCAACAAAAAAGACCAGACAAGGCCTCAGGCAATGAATCCTCTTTGCAATTGAATAAACTGCTTAGGAGTCTGACTTTTCCTCTTTTTCCCTTCCTCACTTCCCTCTCTCCCACGGCAGTAGGAAGGCTGTGTGAGGGCTCCCATAGGGGATTCAAATTGTTCCCTCTGAACCAACTCACCTCACAAAATAATGTCTCCTAATTTCTTGGGAGAGAGCACCCACTCATTGCCAGGAAACCTAAATATGCTATTGGAAGCCTGCAAAGCACATCCTACTTTCCCTCTCCCTGAGGTGTGCTAGTGGGGGGCTAGTTAAAATTTTTTTCTCTCTTTATTTTTTTTTAAATGTTACATTCAAAAATATAAGAGGTCCCCATATACCTCTCACCCCCTTCACCCCACTCCTCCCATATCAACAACCTCTTTCATCATCATGGGACATTCATTGCATTTGGTGAATACATTTTGGAGCACTGCTGCACTACATGGATAATGGTTTACATTGTAGTTTACTGGTCTCCCCCAGTCCACCCAGTGGGCCATGGCAGGACATACAATATCCAGCATCTGTCCCTGCAGTACCACTTAGGACAATTCCAAGTCCTAAAAATACCCCCACATCATATGTCTTCTTCCCTCTCCCTACCCTCAGCAACTACTGTGGCCACTTTCTCTACATCAATGCTACAATTTCTTCCATTACTAATCACAATAGTTCCATAGTAGAATATCAGTAAGTCCACAGTAATCCATATTCTATTCCTCCATCCTGTGGACCCTGGGATGGTTATGTCCACTCCACTTCTATATCAAAAGGGGGCTTAGATTCCACATGGATGTTGGATGCAATTCTCCTGCTTGCAGTTGTAGGCACTCTTGGCTTCCTGGTGTGGTGGTTGACCTTGTTCACCTCCCTGTTCACTGGCTGGGGTAAGTCCAATAAACCATAGGGTAGGAGTGGCAAGTCTGGCTGTCACATGGACAGCCCAGAGATTCAGGTCTCCTGAGTATTCACCAACCCCAACACCAACCACAGGCCCAGTAAAAGTGACAGAAGAGGCATGTGTAGAAAGGTCATATCTGAATGCAACTCCATCACACTAGGGAACACAAACTCCAAAGGGGGCCAACTGATATGGCACTGAACTCCAGAGCCATCTGCTGTGGCCATAGAACCTGTGGGTCTCTGTAGCCTTCAGGAGAACCGGTACCGGGTGTTGTATCTACTTTGGCTGTGTCTGGGACCCTCCTGAGATGTGCGCAAGTGTAACCTCACTGATGACCTCCCAACCCTTTTTGGAGACTCATAGCCATATAAACTCATTTGTCCTTTCCATTTCCCCCTTTTATTCAAGGTCAAAAAGCAGTTTTTAACACCTGATATTACATGTAGGTTGAGATATTCTGCTGGTCTGAGTTGACCCTTTTATTCAAGTTCTTTTTCTAGTTACATCATCAGCTAGCACTTGGTAGTAATCCCTTGGTGCCAGGGAGGCTCATTCCCAGGAGTCATGTTCCATGCTGGGGGGAAGGTAATGCATTTACATGCTGAATTTGGCTTAGAGAATGGCCACATTTGAGCAACATGGAGGCTCTCAGGAGGTAACTCTTAGGCACTCTGCAGCTCCAGACCTAGTGCATATTTCAGGTGCACAGGCTCATAAGCATAGTCATCAATATCAAGGGCTCATTGTTGGACAATCCTTCTTTATTGGTCTTTGCCATTGCACTTGGGGGATTGTTGCTGTTCCATTGGGGAATGTGATAGAGCTCCCCTGGTTAGGAACTCAGCACTCCTTCAGTTGTTTTTAACTGTAATCACTATGAAAATATCCAATAGTTAATTTTCTGACTCCACCTTCTCCCAGAGCAAGTTTCCCATCCAGGGCCTTTAGGTAAATTGGGCTCTTTCAGCAGATTCACCTCTCCTCTCTTCCTAGGCTCTCCCTTAGTCAGCTGATATACTCCTCCAAACTCAATAGAAAGGGGGAACCAGACAATTGAACCTGCACTCCTTGGACCCTTTTGCCCCTCCCACCTGAACCCTCCCATGCCTGGAGTTAGTCCGAGACTGGAGGGTTAGAACAATGCCAGATTTCTGGGAGTGCTGGGCTCAGGAAACAGAGGCCTGGGAGAATGTGGACTCTGGGTATGTAGGTCTGTGAAATGGGGGTTATGGGGGTTCAGGGAACACAGGCTTGGGGTTCACACATTTGGGGAATACAGGGTTTGGGAACACTGCCCCGTGACTGGCAGTTCTCAGGAAGCACTGCGGCCCTTAGCCCTGGGGTGAAAGGATTCACCTTCCCAAGGCTTCTGAGTTCAGAAACCCACAGTTTTACCTTAAGCAAGAACTAATTTTGGTGCAGTCTCTCCAGATTGACGGCCAGACACCTCCTGCTTTGTAGGTCCCAAAACAGCCCACTCTTGCAGGATTCTGTCACTACTCTGCTGGCCCTGGGGTCAGTGTGGGTCTTTGGCAGAGCTGTGCAGATGCTTTTTATTCAGCTGGCAGGAACTTGGTGAGCCCTGCATACAGCTTGCACTCATGTTCCCAGGATGGCTAGGGGTGGGGGTTCCTGCTCCTAGTGGCCTTTCTCACAGTAAACAGTAGAGTCCCCTCACTGCCCTTGAGGAAAGGCATGAATCCAGGCTCCAGAAGGTGGGCATTACCCACCTGCCTATGGCTCCCACTCTCACACTCCCTCCCACTCTCATCTGTTTCCATGTTGATCATCTGTCTAGTTGTTCTATCTAATGGTGTGAGTGAGATGTTGAAGTCTCCAACTATTATTGTAGCGATGTCTATTTCTCCCTTCAGTTTTGCCAGAATTTGTCTCATGTATTTTTTGGGCATCCAGGTTAGGTGCATAGATATTTATGACTGTTATATCTTCCTGGTGGATTGTCCCTTTCATTAATATATAATAGCCTTCTATATCTCTTATAACTTTTTTGCATTTAAAGTCTGCTTTGTCTGATATTAATATTATATAGCTACCCATGCTCTTTTCTGGTTACTATTCATGTGGAATATCTTTTTCCAACCTTTCACTTTCAGCTGGTTTGTATCCCTGGGTCTAATGTGAGTCTCTTTTAAGCTGCATATGGATGGCTTATGTTTTTTAATCCATTCTGTCAGCTTGTATCTTTTAATTGGGGAGTTTAATCCATTCACATTCAATAATATTACAGTAAATACATGACTTACTTCCTCCATTTTATTCTTTGGTTTTCATATGTCATTTCTTATTTTTGTCTGTCTTTTTACTCTTTTGGCTATCCTTTCTGCTATTCTTTCTTCTATAACCTCTCCAAGCCTGTCTGTCCTGTCTTTTTCTTTCAGGTTCTAAGGTTTCCTTTAACGTTTCCTGCAAAGGTGGATTTTTTTTTTTTTTGCAAACTCTCTTAGTTTCTGTTTGTTTGTGAATATTTTATACTCACCGTCGTATCTGAAGGATGATTTTGTGGGATAAAGAATTCTCAGCTGGTAGTTTTTCTCTTTCAGTATCCTAACTGTTTTATAGCACTGCTTTCTCACTTCCATGGTTTCTGATGAGAAACCCCCACTAAGTCTTACTGGGCATCCCTTGTATGTGATGGTTTGCTTCTCCCTTGCTGCTCTGAGAATTTTCTCTTTATCTTTGACATTTGACATTCAGAGTAGTATGTGTCTTGGAGTAGGTCGATTTAGATTTATTCTGATCAGGGTACGGTGTGCGTTTTCCACATGTAAGTTCATTTCTTTATGAGAGTTGGGAAATTTTCAGCTATTATTTCCTCAAGTACTCTTTCTGACCCTTTTCCCTTCTCTTCTCCTTCTGTAACTCCCATGACACATATATTGTTGCATTTAGTGTTGTCATTCAACACTCTGATCCCCTGCTCAATTTTTTCTTTTCTTTTCTCTCTTCAACTTTAGCTGTTCTGTCTTCTGTATCACATATTCTTTCTTCTGTCATTTTGAGTCTGCTCTTGTATGCCTTAAATGTGTTTTTGATCTCACCTATTCTGTCTTTAATTCCCATGAGCTCTGTTACTTTTCTATTTAAGATTTCAAATTCTTCTTTGTGCTCACTCAGTGTCTTTTTGATGTCACTTATCTCTTTGACCATATTGTCTTTCAACTCATTAATGTGATTTTGGAAATTTGTGCACATCTTACTGATCAGTTCTCTCAAATTCTGCATCTCTTCTGGGGATTTGATATATTCTTTTTCTTGGGCCATGTCTTCTATTTTCTTAGTCTGGCTCATAAGTTTTTGCTGATATCTAGGCATCTGATTAGGATGTAATTTACTCAGATGCTTAATTTCTTTCTCTTTTGTAGGGATTTACTGTCAGGGCTGTATGTTATCACCGCTCTTTGATTCTTGGCTTAACCTGGATAGTTAGGATTGTCCTGCTGTTTGCTCAAAATTGGGCACTGGACCCAGTAATTTGTTGTACAGTCACTTACTAGAGCCTTGGGGAGGGAGGCTATAGAAGCCAGAAAAAAACCTCCTGCTTATTTTAAATTTTCTTGCATGCACTTCCTTTTGCCAGCAGATGGTGCTCTTTGGCAGACTGATCAATGTGATAGATCTTCCTGTCTGTGGGCTATGAGCCTTGTAATTCAAACTTTCTCAGACAGTTCTCCAGCCTTCTCTGGCCGTCCCCTCCCTTTTCCTGGGTCAGAAGTATCTCCACTCCCCACTGAGTCCTCAACAATCAGTCCTGTTAGTAGAGAAGGAGATTAGGAGGGTTATATATCTTTAGAGCCTTGTGAGCTCCAAGGTAAACAATGGTTCAGCCCCACCTGGTGTGGAAGGTCTCCTGGGACACAGCAGACCGAATTTGTGAGTCTAAAGCTGAGTCAGCCTTAGGCTGTGTTCCTTTCTCTCCCCTTTCCTGGGACATCCTCAACAATTAGTTCCAGGTAGAAAAGAGGGAGGTTGCAAGGGTCGGATTTCTCTTGTCCTTCCCTGGCTCCCAGGTGAAACCAGTGTGTGGCCCCATCTGGCCTGGAAAGGCTTGTGGGACACAGTAGACCAAATTGGTGGGTCAGAAACTGAGTCAACCTTAGATTCTCTCTTACCTTTCCTGGGGTAGTAGATTCCCGGAGCCCCCTTTGTCAGTAGTTACAGGCTCAGAGGTCTGAGAATTCTAAAGTGTCTTTAGTGTGGGGGATGGTGCCAGTAGCAACTGCTGGTTGTTTCAACTCACAGTTATGTTGTTGCAGTTTCTTTCCTTTGTTCCTCTCTACTCTGGGCAGTGTCCAGCCTTTAACTGTGTCCTAAACCCTAGAAGATCTTTTTCTAGGCTGTTTCAGTCTGTCCTCTAGCTATTTTTCTGGAGAAGCAAGGCTCGTGTCTTTCCAGCTGGCCATCTTCCAGGAACTCCGCCCCCCCCCTTTCATTTCTGATTTTATTTATTTGCATATTCTCTGTTTGTTTTTTTTTCTTATTCTAGCTAAGGGTTTGTCAACTTTATTGATCTTCTCAAAGAACCAGCTTTTAGTTTTGTTGATCTTCCTATTGTTTTTTCAGTCTCAATTTCATTTATTTCTGCTCTAATCTTTATTATTTCTTTCCTGCTTGCTTTGGAAATGCTTTGCTGCTCTTTTTTTCTAGTTTTTCCAGTTGTTCAGTTAGATCTTTGATTTTAGTTCTTTCTTCTTTTTTAATATTTAATATAGGCATTTAAGGTTATAAATTTCCCTCTCAGCACTGCCTTTGCTGTTTCCCCTAAGTTTTGATAAGTTGTGTTCTCATTTTCATTCATTTCAGCATATGTACTAATTTCTCTTAAAATTTCTTCTTTGACCCACTGATTGTTTAGGAGTGTGTTGTGTAACCTCCACACATTAGTGAATTTTCCCCTTTCCCATCTATTATTGCTTTACAGATCCCATTATGATCTGAGAAGGTGCTCTGTATAATTTCATTCTTTTTACATTTATTGAGAACTGTCTTGTGATCCAACATGTGGTCTATCCTGGAGAAATATCCATGTGTACCTGAGAAGAATATATAAACTGCTGGTTTGAGATGCAAAATTCTGTATATGCCTGTTAGGTCTAGCTTATCATATTGTTCAATTTCTCTGTTTCCTTGTTGATTTTCTGACTAGTTGTTCTATCTAATGATTTAAGTGGTGTGCTGAAGTCTCCAACTATTATTGTAGAGAGGTCTATTTCTTTCTTCTGTTTTGCCAGAGTTTGCCTCATGTATTTTGGGGCAACCTGATTAGGTGCGTAGATATTTATGGATGTTATTTTTTCCTGGTAGATTGTCCCTCTTATTAATATATCATGGGCTTCTGTGTATCTGTTATAATTTTTTTGCATTTAAAGTGTTTTTTGTCTGATATTACTGTAGCTACCCTTGCTCTTTTTTGGTTACTGTTTGTGTGAAGTGTCTTTTTCCAACCTTTCACTTTCAGCCAGTTTGTATGGATTTTATCCATTCTTTCAGCCTATATTTTTAGATTGGGGAGTTTAATCCATTCACATTCAATGAAATTACTGCAATTGAATTATTTACTTCCACCTTTTTATTCTTTGGTTTTCGTATGTCATATTTTATTTTCATCTGTCTTTTTACTCTTTTGGTTACCCTTCCTGCTATTCTTACCTTCTACACTATCTGCTGAGTCTCTTTGTCCTGTCTTTTTCTTTCGGAGTATAATGCTCCCTTTAATACTTCCTGCAAGGTGGATTTTTTTTTTTTAACAAAGTCTCTTAGTTTCTGTTTATTTGTGAATATATTAAATTCATCTTCATATTTGAAAAACAATTTTTCTGGATAAAGAATTCTTGGCTCACTATTTTTCTCTTTCAATCTCCTAATTACATCATACCACTGTCATCTTGTCTCCATAGTTTCTGATGAGAAATCCCCACTAAGTCTTACTGGGTGTCCCTTGCATGTGATGGTTTGTTTCTCCCCTGCTGCTCTCAGAACTTTCTCTTTCTCTTTGCTGTTTGGCATTCTGAGTAGTATGTGTCATGGAGTAGGCCCATTAGGATTTATTCTGATTGGGGTACTCTGCATTTCTTGGACATGTAAATTCACTTTTTTCATGAGAGTTGGGAGTTTTTCCACCATCATTTCCTCAAATACTCTTTCTGCCCCTTTTTCCTTCTCTTCTCCTTCTGGAACTCCTGTGACACGTATGTTGTTGCACTTCATGTTATCATTCAATTCCCTGAGACACTGTTCAATTTTTTCTCCCAGTTCTGTCACTTCAATTTCTGCTGTTCTGTCTTCTGCATCACTTATTCTTTCTTCTATCACTTCAAGGCTGCTCTTGATATGCCTTTAATGTGTTTTTTTAAAATCTCAAATATTGTGTTTTTTCCCCCATAAACTCTGTTATTTTTTTATTCAGGTTTTCAAATTCTTCTTTATGTTTGTTCAGTGTCTTCTTTTTTTAATAAATCAATTTTATTAATACATATCAAAAAAGCATAAGCCCATCCAAAGTGTACAATTAATGGTATTTGGTATAATCACATGGTTGTGTATTCTTCAATCATTATTAGAGTATTTTTATTATCCAATAATAATAATAACCTACAAACAAACAAAAAACCTTCATCACCTCTCAATCTCTCCATGATTCCCCTGCTGTACATAGCTGCTATTCTGTTTCTACATCTCTAGTTTATCATATTTACATTTTGTAAAAAGTTTTATAAATGCAAATTACTGGTATTTGTATTTCACATCAAATTTTACTATGTTATACAGTTCCATGTTATAATCTCCCCCCTCCCCCATTGTCTGCTCTCTGTGTCCATTCACTGTGTGTTCTTCTGTGTCTGCTTGTATTCTTATCAGGTGGCACTGGGGATCTGTGTCTCTTTTTATTGCGTCATCTTGGTGCATCAGCTCTCCACTCTTGGGTGGGCTGCAGTTTCATGTGAGGCAGCTCTCCTTGTACAGGGGCCACTCCTTGTATGGGCACACCCTTATGTGGGGGTATCCTTGCATGGGTTGGCACTCCTTGCGTGCAGCAGCACTGCATGTGGGTCAGCTCACCACATGAGCCAGGAGGCCCTGGGTATCGAATGCTTGGACCTCCTATATGGTAGGTAGATGCTCTATCTGTTGAGCTACATCCACTTCCCCCATGTTACAATTTTTAGCTTTGCTTCTAGTAATAAACATGACCTTTGATTTTGCTATTTTCATCTGTCTTCATCCATTCAATGGGTGACAGACTCCTGGGTTGTTTCCATCTGTTCAGTGTCTTTTTGATGTCCTTTATCTCTTCAATATTTTCTTTCAACTCATTAATTTGATTTTGATGACTTGTATGAACCTTATTGATTAGTTATCTCAAATCCTGTGTCTCATCTGGGGCTTTGGCATATTCCTTTGTGTAGGCCATTTAGCAGTTTGGTATTATTTATGAATTCCAAAAAAAGATATTTGATTATGTTGGTAAACTGGTCTGTTCCTCTAGGCATGATAACCCTTTTATTGTATCAGATTCAGCTGAGATATTTGATAAAATTATGTTAAGGTTAAGGCTTTGATTTAACCATGTCATTAAAGTTTGACTCAGCATTGAGTCCCAGCCCCCTTGGGCTGATAAAACAAACTCTCACATGGAAGTAGACACACAGAAGCGAATACACAGGAGGAGACAATGTTCCATAGACAAAGTCCCAGAAAGAGACTGAGTCTGATAGTCTACAGCTGACCTTGTGAAGAGACCAGAGCAGCTGAGCCCTCCACTAGGGAGAGAGACAAGCTTCATGCCAGTCAGATTGGAAGAAGCTGTGACCATGGAGCCTTAAGAGGAAGGAGGAAGGCTGAATCCTTGCAGACATTGCCCACCATCTTGCATCAAAATGTGGGAACAGACTTTGGGTGAGAAAGTTCCTTTTATGATACCTTGAGCTGAACTCTTTAAGGCCTGGTAATTGTAAGCTTCTACCCCAAATAATTACCCTTTATAAAAATGAACAGAGTTCTGGTACTTTGTATCAGCACCCCTTTGGATGACTAATAAGGCCATTTCTTCCATTTTCATAGTGTGGCTTATGATTTTTTGCTTATGTCTAGGAATCTGATTATGATGTTGAGTTTACCCTGATGCTCAATTTCTTTTTCATAGGGATTTAGTGGCTGGAGACTGTGTTACTGCTGTCCTTTGATTCTTGGTTCAACCTGTTCTAGGTTTTTAGGATTGTTCCTGTTGATTGCTCAAATCTGGGCCATGAACCCATTAATCCAGTAATGGGTTGAAGACCCACTTCCAAGGGTCCTAGGGAGGGAGGCTCTAAAGACTAGAAGAAGCCTCTCTTACTCTTACTTTTAGTTTCCTCTCATACACTTCCTTGGCCTGCCAGCAGATAGCAGACTTCAGCAACTCTCACAGTTCAAAGCTGGGTTGGAGTTTGTTCCCTGCAACCTGGAGAGCAACAATGTGACAGAGCATTCTGCCTTGGGGTTATTCAGAGCCTAGCAATTCAAAGTTTCTCAAAGGGTGTTCTCCAACATTTGCTGGCAGCCCCCTCCCTTTTCCCTGGTAAGAAATAATTCTACTCCCTTCTGCATCCTCAACAACCAGTCCTGGTCATTAGAGAGGGTGATTGAGAGGGTTGGATCTTTTTAGTCCTGTGTCAGATCTCAAGGCAAACAATGGTGTGGGAAAGCCCACCAAATTTGTTGGCCAAAAGCTGAATCAGCCTTAAGTTGTGTCCCTCTCTCTCTTCTATTTCCTGGGGAGGTAGATCCCTGTGACCACTTGTGTCCATAGTTGCTGGCCTGAGGCCAAAGAATTCAAAACTGTCTACTCAGAGGATGGAGGAGGGGCACAAGCAGCTGCAGCTTAAGCTTCTACTCATGGACTTTCCATTGAGATTCTTTTCTTGTATCCTAAACTCTAGAAAGAGATGGTATGGCAGTTTGAAATTATTTATGAATTGCAAAAACAGAAAGATTATGTTTATAAACTAATCTATTCCTCTGGGTATGATACCCTTCGATTGTGTCAAATTCAAAGGATTTAAGTTTACTTGATAAAATCAATTTAGGGCTTTTGATTCCATCATGTCAGTAGGACATGACTCAGGTTGAGTCCCTGGTCCCTTGGTGGGCTAATATAAATGGACACGCACTCAAGAAAACACAGGAAAAGAGAGAGCTCTGTCATGTTTGATCCTGGGGCCCCGGGGAAAGATGAGCTATTCGCCTGATAGCTTGCAGTTGAAAAGAACAGAGCAGCCGAACAGCTGAGAAGGCCTGGAAAGAAATGAGCCCTTTGCCAGGAATTGATATAGGAAGCCCTGAAAGAACAGGCAGAGATCAGCAACCATGTTGTTTCAACACATGGCAACTGACTTTGGTGAGAAAGCAACCTTGAATTGGACTCTTTAGGGCCTTGTAAGCTGCTACTCCAAATAAATACTCTTTATAAAAGCCAACAGATTTCTGGTACTTTTCTTCAGCACACCTTTGGCAGTCTAATACAGATGGCATTGCAATTAGTCAATCTGCAGTGTTACCTGCAATATTTCTCCAACTTAGTTGATAATGGAAACTTTTGTTAAAAGTATCTTGAAGGACTAGTGTTCAGCAGAACAAAGTGGGAAGTATTGGCTTAGCCATACTACTCTATTCAGTGTATCCTCCCTGAATACATCAAGTATGCTCAAGTTGCTGCTCACAATGTTTTCTGTAAATTGAGAATTCCTACTCATCATTTGAGGCTTTATCTATGTTTTACCCTAATTGTTTATAGCTTTTCATGACATTGAACCCTAATCCCTTTCCCAAAGGAACTAATTGGCTGTATTACTTTAAGTATACTTCTAACATGTTCATTGTCATATCATGGCTGTTTGTCTACATATCTGCTTAGCCCACTAGAATTGAAGCCTGAGGGAAGGCTCTTGACTTCATTCATCTTTGTACCCACAATGCCTATGAGAAAGTCTAGAATATAATAAAGATTTAATTTGTATGGACATCATTCACGACAATGGTTATGGAGAATACCTATATTTATTCAGTCAAGAAGATTTTGAGCACCTTCAATTTGCTACCCAAGGTGAGGATAAACCAACATGCTTCATTATTTGAAATGAATTGTTTAGTATTCTATGTATCACAATTTTCCCCCAAGAGTAGAAATTATTTATTTTCTCATTTCACAAATCTGTTCACTTTAGGTAAGCAAATTTACTTCAAACATATCCTGAGCAATTACTCTGTGCAAGGAAATACAGAAAGCCTTAAGTACAGGGACATGATACATATAAACACTTAGTTCAATCAGGTGATAGTCATGTGTTCAAGTAAATTTCGATATCAACGTGGTAAATACAATAATGAAAGTACAAACGAGTTGCAAGAGTAGGTTAGCGGAAGAGAAGATACACTCTTCACGAAGAGGGGTATGAGGAAAGACTTCCCAGAGAGGATGATCATTGAACTGCAGTCCAAAGACTTTGAATAGGAGTTTTCCAAACAGACAAGAGGCAGAGGGCATGAATAAACACATGGAGTCAAGAAACAGAAGAATTTTGAAGAAGTAAGAGCAGTCTGGGAGCATTAAGTACCAGAGAAGTGCCTGAAGACTGTGGTATTCTGGGCCTGCTCCAGTGATCCTTGGCCCTTGGCTTTTCCATCACATGGCAAGGAATATGGAAATGCCTTCCTTCTCGTTTCTGTGACTTCCGGCTGTCTGCTTCTGACTTCTCCCTCTGTAGCCTTCTCTATAAGGCCTTCAGTAATAGGATTAAGACCCACCCTGATTCAATTGGGCCACACCTTAACTCAAGTAACCTCATCAAAAACTCCTGTTTACAATGGGTTCACACCCAGAGGAATGCATTAAGATGAAGACAGGTGGATAAACTAATATTCACGTATAATTTCTATCTTGCCCAATTGATTCTTGGCATAAATTTGAAGGACAGTCTTTCTAATTCTGTAGCTAATGCCACCAACAACATTTTGAATAATTTCTGCCAAGAAGATTTTTTAGCAAACGACATCATAATCTGTAGTTAATTTTCTATAAAGGGCAAATTATTTTATTCTCTTTCTAAATTTCATAGCATTCATTTTTTATACATAATATCTATCAATTTCTATTTAAGTTTAACCCAGAGGAATCCACATCTTTTCAGTCTATAAACTCTTCTATTTAAAATGGAATTTTCTATTGTAAAATAAGAAAAATGAGAAACCTTTTCAAAATGTAGATAATAGACCTCAGAAAGCAGTAAGAAATATCCCTGAAAAGAATAATTCACAAAAGAATGAGCAAATTCCTAGTATTACCTAAGTAAACAATATTAATATAAAAATGGAAGTCTAGATATCAATGCACAAAATTGCATAGAGAACTGAGATAATACAAATCAATTAATTCTGTAGTAGAGAAACCTGAAATTTCAAAATCAATGATGGCAAAGAGAATAATGGGCAGCACCTGTTAAAGATTCTATTGTTTTAATATACAAAGCATGTTCCTAAATGTTTTTCATACCAGTGTCTTGCATATTTGAAAAGAATACTTTACACCTAGATGCAAGCAAACGATCTGATACTTGTTGCTAATTGATTCAACACTGGTTGGGAATTTGCTACAGAAACAAAAACTTGCAGTCACAACTAGTCTCCATTAACAAGAGAATCAGAGGCAAAGAAAATATGCTAACATCATAAAAAATAGTAAGTTTGGGGATAAGTGGCTGGAATGAGAGTTGCTCAGTTTGGGATTAGATATTATGAAATCTTTTTCTGGATGTCTCTAGATATAGGCTGGACTAACAGGTGTACGTTTTGTCAGCTACTAAGGGAACAGCCAAGATTTCTCAAGATCCTGTGAAGTCTGGTGATCCCACAAGTCCTTGGAAATGAAAGCCTAATTAAGAGGCACCCTGGAGACAGGTCAAAGGATTTCTTTTATCCCTACTGTCCTTATCCGGATTTCTGGATGCCTTACTTCTTTCCTGTCAATCAGCCTACCCTAATGAAGAATATACAATGTGCAAGTTTCTACCATTGTTCCCTCTGCTGTAAATGCACTAGTCTATTAAAATTAAGAGTTTTAAATCCCTCCTTCTTAATCCAAATCGATACTGTTTATGTTTAAATATTTTTGAAATAGAATCTAACACTAAAACTTCTAAAACTTGTTTTTGCGGCTGAACAACAAAATTTTCCGTTAGATTTTGCTTAAAAGATTACATAGTCTTTCAAACTTTATAATAAAGCTATCTGATAAGTTTCAATTCTTCCTTCTAATTTCAAAGTGTATTGCATGGTACTTTTTTGTGTTAAATTCCTGTTGGAATCACATTGACAGTGTTTCATTCCTTTGAAACAATTTTAAGGTGGGGCATCCCTACCGAATCACCTACATAATAACAGCGGACGCACTTTTTAAAATCTGAAAGATTATTTCGCAGACTTAAAATCATTAATGTCATTTCCTGATAGTAAAATGAAGGTATAATACAGCACTTTTACTGTTCTTTTTCATCCTCCCCTGCCCAGCATGAAAAATTATGGTGTTTATTTTTGTAAGTTTTAAACAGCCTTGTAGAGATGAGAACATTCTATCCAGTTATGATGATTCTGTGTGAAAGACTGCTTTACAACTTTTAGAAACTCGTATGGGCACCGCTCCGTCGCTGACCAGACTACTCTGGACCGCGAGTTAAATTTTCAGCTTATTTTTTTTCTCAAATTCTAACATTTGACAAGTTTCTTTTCACCAACACTCAAAGTGTCTAAGAATTAAGCTAGGCATCATAATGCTAACCCTTAACATACCACAGCTCTGACCACAAGCTAACTAGCCTCACGCTAGACAATGTACGCCACCTCCCTGTCCTCGGTGCTAGGCTACAGTGGTTCATCACCTGATTGGTGAGTGTGCTTGTCAGTCACATTGAGGGTGGGGCCTAAAAATCCCGAGCTAAGTGAGACGCGGCAGTTTACGTCATCGTAGAGCGACGAAAGCTGGAGAGGGAGGGCGGTAGCAAGCGTACCTTAGTGGTCGTGGTGGGGGAGGCCTGCAAAAGTGTCATGGCTGCTACCGCAGAGTTTAGTCGCCCAAGCAGCGGTGACAGGAGCCTGGAGCAGAATTGCAGCCTCAGACTCCCCCGAGAGGTGCTGTGCGAAATCTTTCACTCCCTCTGCACCTTGGCTGGACAGGTAAGTGGTGGCCTGGGATTGTAGGGGTGTGGGAACCTTCTGGTCCCTCCCCCACCCCACCCCCTTCTTTTCCTTCTATTGGAGGGCGGGGGCCAACGTGGCTTGCCGGCTTGACAGACTCACTTGACCGGGTAGCGGATGCCTGGTGAGCGGATGCCTGGGGAGAAGCCCGAGCCCAGCCTTCTCCAGTCAGAGGGAGGAGGACGCCTCACCGGCTTAGTTAAGGACTGGTTGCAGACTAGATTTCCAATCAACTATCCTCCCCACAAGTGAGGATGGTTTAAACGAAAATCTGCCTCCCGGGAGGTGTTGGCTTGGTTGGAGAATAAAAATTCGAAAAAGTTTCTCTATGGATTTGGGAGGCACCTGGCGCTCAGGGTCCCTTTCCTCCAGTTCATCATAGAAATCTGTTGGTCAGTGCGGCCTCAGATTCTGGAAAAGCGCTCTCTCTGCCTTTATTGGGTGATTTGCTCTGATGAGTCACTTGGTTTTGTTTATTTCCTTCTCACGGTCTGTGCATCTCTTACCCTTTCAAACGAGGAGGAAAATAAAAGGAATTAATCTGAAATCTTCTAGCGTAAAGTTGGATGGGCTGCCCGTGATTGGTGCTGTTTGCATCAGAACTATTGCTTAACTAGTTGTTTATTAATTAAACTGATTGACAAGTAGCTTTTGCACAAATGTCATGGGAAAAGTGGGTCTGGAAAAACTGGGCTCCTTACACTATTCGGATCAACTTACCATTTGGTTTCATGGTCTGTTTATTCAAAGTAAACTTTAAATGAAAAACAACTTGAAAATGTTTGCCTACCTTTTAGAAGGAAATACCTTCTTATATATATTAGAGTATTTTCTAGCTATAAAAGTTTGTTCTGGAACTGGTAACTGTTGCATGTGTGAAGTACACACAGGCATTTGCGGTGAGGATAATGGTGAATTCCTATGAAAAAAGGGTCCAATTTGTGAAGATATTTTTAAAAGCCTTGGGTGTACGGTAAATCAATTTTTAAAAACGTTATTTCAGTATTTTAAAAAATTCTAGCATGTATGTCATACTTTTACGAAGTTAAACCCTCAGTTTGGTGTGATGGAACATTTATTAATGGAATCTGCTAAAAGGCATAATATAACTTTTAAACTCGTTTGTTTGCCAAGAGCTCACCAAAAAAATGTTTTTAAATACTTGGGGACTGTTGATTAATTATTATTAACATTTTAGTTTTAAATTCTTTGAAGGTTAAGAGAACTTTTTATGTTAAGGTGTAGGCATTGGAACTTTAAAGTTTATTTACATTCTAATGTCAGGTGAAAAAGTTTATTCTATCCTGAAGATGTTTTTGTTTCAGTGATGTTTAGTTTTAAAAGTCAACATTGAGAAATTATTTAAATATTTCTTTTGAAATATTTTTCATATTGAACTTTTCAAATATTTAAAATTTTAAACATTCAGGTATTCTGTAGGCATAAATAAAGACGTGATTAAAATTTACCTATGTCATTTGTCAAAAATGTTTAGAGTTAATATTTGGTATATTTACCTGACACAGTGAAGGGATTTTCAGTACAAGAGTCAGGAAATAAGATTTTCTGATCAATTAAATCCTAACCATGTTGATAATTCTCTATATATTTTGAGATGCATTATTTAAAGAATAGAATAAAAATCAGAGTAGTATTCTTAAAAAAATCACCTCAAGGTAATAACTATTTCTTTTTGCAACAAGTTTAAAGGATTTTTAAAAAAATGTGTGCTGTTATGTATCTTAATGTCATTCTGTACACTACTGTTTTATTATTAGCTCTCCTCTATAGGAAGCATAAAATTAAATGTTAAAAAGTATTCTCTACCCCCAGATTCCAAAATTTATTAATTTTAACCTTATTGCTTGCCACTGGATGGCCCATTTTACCACGCTAAAAAATTATTTATTGATAACTTGGATTTTCATTTTAATTTTAATAAAGTTTTTACTGAAAATGCATATTTATATATATAGTCTATATTAATAGCAGACTAATAGAGATTTTTGAGTGAATGGTTTTTTCTTACAGATTATGTAGGGTGAAAATGCATAGATTTCATTTTACTAGTAGAGGATTTGTTGAATGAATAGTTGGATATATTGGGATCGTTTTATAAAGTTAATTTTTGACTTTTTTATATGGTTTTCCTAAAAGACCAAGTGTCTTTCATTGCACTTGAGGACTTATATAATTCTGCTGAATGGAAATGAGAATATGATCCAAACATTTAGAATTATTTTCTAAAAGTAATTTTCTCTAGAAAAGTTATTGCTTTGCTTTGGTTGAGGATTTGCCTGCTTTATCTTCAACTATATTCAGAAATTTGCTATAATTGATGATAGATCTCTTTGAGGACTGTAAAGGTATAGTAATAGCTTACTTCCATACATAACATAAATTGCCATTTAATGAAACCTTTATAGGTAAAGTAGTAAAAATTAAGAGGAATTAATCTTTGCCAGTGCAACCTACAAGCTAGTGCCACTTGTCTAATATTGACATGAAATGCTTCTGGTCTCATTTTCAAAGGGCAGTAAATTTCTGTAATGTAGTAGTCATTGAATCTAGTGCCTTTTTATTGGTAACACTGGATCTCTTTCATTCTTTGTACAGTGATTTATCCTTTTGCTGTGATCACAACTTGTTAGATCTGTTTGTGAACTCATGCACCACTGTTTTTATTTTGTAGAAAAGATGGCTAATTTTTTAATCAAAGATTTCTGATAAATTAATATAAAGTTCTATGTACTGTGTGGTAGAATTTTATAGTGTGCTATAAACACCTGCCTCAAAGTCTTTCAAGTGAATAAAGTTTTATTCACTTGAAAAATTACAGATAGAGATTCTTACTCAAAAATTTTCACTGATTTTGATTTTATATCCAGGTTTGGGATATCATTTTATTCCAGTAGATCACACACAGCCAATTTATTAGAAATTTTCATATAATGAGCCCACATACCTTAGAAGAAAATAGTATTTAACAAAAAATATGGACATTCCATCCAGGCCCCTGGACATTTGTTTCACTATTGTGGAAAAATATTTGTTTTTCAATTTCAGATTTCCACAGGTAAATAAGTTTAATTTTTAATTGAAGTAGATAAACATGTTGCCATTTATTCCTAGACTTTAGAATATGTAATCTTGATTTTAATTTTTTTAAAAAAATTAGAAATGTAAACAATAAAAATGTGATTGAGAAGAGAATCATGATATATTTTGGGTATATATGTGTATAGTATTTTTCTAACAAAGGAAATTTTGCATATTAGAAGTTCAGTAAAACACTTGTACTTCCTCTCTTTAATGCCCTGAGCTAGAAATAGTAGCATTCTGAACAGGCAAGCCTATCTTGGACCCCATCCAAAGGTTTTCAGATCTTTTGTGGATGGTTTCACCTCTAAGATAGCTCCATTACATAGACCCAAGAATAGAATTAGAACAAAATGTCATTCTCTTTTGTTGTTTTTTTTTTTAAATGAAAATCTGTATCTTCCTTGGTATTTTAAAATGTTAACTAGGAAGAGTATTTTAATAAAAGATTAAAAACTTGATAACTGAGCAAAATAATGAGTTACTCTTTTATAAAAATTTTATCTTTGTGACATTCCCATATGTACATCTTAATTGTGTAATTTTTGTGATGTTGCTGGTTTGTCCTTTTGAAGCTTAACCTCAGAGATGATGTGGTGAAAATTACAATCGATTGGCAGAAACTCCAGACTGTCTCGGTATTCCAGCCTGCATTACTCTTTAGTGCACTTGAGCAACACATTTTATATTTACAGGTAAATTTCTTGTTAGACAAGTTAACTTGATATTGAGCATAGAAATTATTTGTGGTTAAATTATAAGCTGGAGTATTTGTCACTTCTTTCTTAACACTGTATTAATAGTGTTATTAATAAAAGGTTACTTACATCCAGATTGGATCCAAATCTGTTAATTTATGTAGTGATCGGGACAGTTATGGAAATATAGCCCAATAAGCTGATGTGAGTATGAAGATTGAATGAATGCAATTCTATTCAATTCTAGTTTTACATTGAAAAAGCAGTACAGTTCCATCTATGGTGGGTTATAATTAAGCAATAAGACACGGCAGGTGTGTGTCATGCTATGATAATGATTCCATGCCTTGGGTGAGTTTGGTGGCTCATGGAGTGCTTTCAGTGGTTCAAGAAGTGGCATTATCCCAGCATGACACATCCTGGAGTGTCTATTGCAATTAAACAGTTTCAGCATAGTTTTTAAAAAGAAAGTAATTTCTGTGACATTAGTGTCTCATCTTAGTAAATAGCCAGTCACTTTTTATCTTTTCTTTTCCTTAACAGTTTGAAGTAACTCATCCTTTATATCAGAAATCAACATGGAATTATTTCCAATAGTGTTATAGTTTTTAATATTTAAGTTCAATAACTAAACAGTATTGTGACCTTTCTGGTTTCTAATTGAACATTTTTACAATTATAATTGTTGCACATTTACAGTTTATCTCTAATCAAAGTGTAAAATGTGTAGTATCAAAAAGATAAGTGGAAGGACTGCCTGAGTGGTCAGTTTACTGCTACTAAAGTTTTATAAGATTTCAGAAGAGTATTTGGTACAGCAAACAGTAGAAGCAAACCATAGGTTCCAAAACCATTATTGAAACATTGATAAGTGTCAGTGTGTTTTGATTAATGCAATAGACATTAATTTTCAGCCTACCCTTCATTGACTTTGTGGGAAAATTTAGTTATTTCATATGAGAAATAATAGTTAACCCTAGTTTTAAAGGGCAGAAGCAGTAAGCTATAGATGCAAGTAAGACCTAATTGTTGGATTGTGGGGAGTGGGGAAAGGTGGAGGGCATAGTATAATTTACATTAAATAGGGCTTTTTTCACTCTCTAGTGATTTTCAGCTATAGATATTGGTAGATGTTTTTTTGCCCTAGTTCATTTTCTTTTAAAAAATTTAATTTCATGACCCAAGATATATGAAGAAGATATCCTGCCATGTCAGGAAAAGCCCGAGTGTTCACTCAGCATAACACCTATATATTTCATGTCTATGCACTCTCATTCACTTTGGCCAACTGCAGTTTCAAGTGGAGAATCTCCAGTGATATAGTGATAATGCAGGGCTTTGCTGAGTGAGAGCACTGGCTCTCCTGTTAAGGAGGAAAAGTACTAAGCCTTAGTGTTCTGAGGAGGCATTTGAATGACATGTTAATTAAGTGGCATTGGTGCCAGAGCCTGAGGCTTTGATTTGGCTCAAAATAAAAGATGAGTGACAGAATGATTCCCTCAAAGAAAATTTTAAATTTCCTCAGGTTTTTCTTTCTTCTCTTAAAACAGATGTATAGCAAATGATAATGGTTACAATAGCAGAGAATAACAAGCACTTTTATGTGGTCAGATTTATGTATCTGGATTTGCCAACTTTTTATATTTAGTAATTGATATTAAATATTGAGTCTACTTAGAAATTTCTATAAATATGCTAAGTGTTTAATTAATTTTGATCTGTTTGAACCTGAACAAATGGAATTGTGTTCTGCTAAGCCTTTTTTAGCAAAACTTCAGCCTCTGATTAAAGAGGAGTCTGCAATCGCTGTTGAAGAGATAGGAAAAACAGAAACAGGCAACAAGAATGAAGTGAGTGCCAAATTTCCCATTGGCGACTTACAAAAGGAAGAAAAGCACAAAGATTGTGATTTAGGAGATGTGAAAAAGACACAGATCCATTTTGATCAAGAAATAGTTCAAATAAAGGCTGGAAAAGCAGAAGTAAGAAGAGTTTTTCTTTTGAGGCGGGTCATTACTTTTTAAAATCTTACTATAATTTTTGAATTGTTAAAACCTGCATATTTGTTGTTGTAGATTGACAGACGAATATCTGCATTTATTGAAAGAAAGCAAGCTGAAATAAATGAAAACAACGTCAGGGAATTTTGCAATGTTATTGATTGTAATCAAGGTAACTAACTAGAAGTTGTTAATTTTCATAGGACTTTAAGCATAGTTTTTGCAGTTGCTTAGATCTGTCATTTAAAAAAAAGAAGAATAAAATTAAGAACACAATTTGATTTATTTCATAGGTTTATTGGGAACCAAAGCAGTGGAATTTCCTTCTGTTTAATAATACACTATATTACAAGAAACAGTTTCTATTTTGATTATAAAAGTCAAATAAATGCTAATGTAAAAAGACTGATGTTTACCACAGGTAAAAAGATTATTTTAAAGTTCCTTTAGAACAGGATTTTTTTAAACCAGGGATCTGTAGACCCCTACGGGGGTCCCTGAGCTTGAATTGAAAATTCAAAAAAACATTATTCTGGTGGGGATGTGTTGGTACGGGTGTGATATGTTTATTAAATAAATGCACTGTGTAGTGTGGTCTTAGTAAGGGGTCCATGGTTTCCACCTGACTGGAAAAGGGTTCTATGAAACAAAAAAGGTTAAGAACCCCGGTTTTAGAAAATGAAGGTGAACTGTTAGTGACAGAGTGACTTGGTCTTACTAGTAAGAAGGAACTGAACTGTATAAATTTTAAGCCTATAAATGTACTTATGAAATTATGATGATAATACATGAAAAGAACTCAGTGAAATTGATATTCCTCAAGAGGGAGGAGTTTTCTCACTACTCCTGCTATTTGAAATGTTTTATGTCACAATACAACCAATTTGTCATGAAGACCATGGTGTCTTTCAGTTTTTTTCTCTTATTCTCACAATGCATACACTTAGTTTTGTTTTGTTTTTTTTTGTCAGATTATCCTTTCCCTCTCCACTTGCTGTTATAGTAATGTTTAGAGATCAGAAGATATGTGCAGAATACAAAATATTGCAAAGTGCTGCCATAGATCATACTCTGGCATCATAGTAATAATCAGAACAAGTAGTTCTTAGAAAAAATTATGAAGAGTTCATAATTGGAATGAACATTTTTCTTGTTTCCTCTTATATCTCTTGGTTATTATAACACAGAATTGTCAGATGAACCTAGAAGTGACTCAGATCACATTGATATACTGATTCTCTTAATGAAATAATACTGACTCAAGGTGTTCTAAATTCGACTTTTTCCACTATTGACATTATGCATGTGTATCTCTAAATTTAGTATATTTTCCTGTTAACTTTTCAGAACAAGTGCATCAGTGGCAGAATCTCAGGTAGCAACCCATCTCAGCAAGCAACCCATGAGAAAGGGTTTGTTGAAGGAGCAAGCACATGTATCACTAATGTTATTCCTCTGTTCTCCCTGCTAACTCTATTATTATAAACCACCAGGGGATAGAAATTGACAAGAATTGAAATGCTCAGCAGGATTCCTTGGCCCATTCAGTCCCTTGCTGGCTCAAAACAGTGCTAGCAAGAATTACTGTGGAGAGTGACTAGCACTCATATATTCACTATCTTCACACCATACTGAATTTCTTACTGATGGGTTAATCTATATATTTTGACTATAACTCTGGAATGGATGATAGCCTCTTTTTTTTAACCATAGGCCCATGAAATGATAGAAAGTGAATAGAGAAGTGATGGCTCTTTGAAGATATTTTCAGGTACCAAAAAAAAAGGAAAAGAGAAAGAAAATGGCTCTCTGGTATCTAGATATAAAAGATAAATTAATTTGGAGTTTTGTTTGCACAATTACCAGTAATACTACTTAATTTTAAAAACTTTGACAAAAACAAATATATGTTAATGTGTCATTGTGTTTCTTTTAATACTTCTCAGTTTGACCTAAATATAAACAGTGAATTGAAAAAAAAAATCAAATTCCATAGGAGGAAAAATAATTTTCTTTCAGTGTCTGATTTACCATTCATTTTTATAAAGTAATTCAAGAGGAATTTTGCAGGAAATGTATTGCCTGTACATGGTTTTACTTATTTTAAATATTTTATAATATATGAAAGGTTTATGTTGACATCTTTCCAGTTTTTTCTGTTGGTTGTAATTTATTTGTTGATATTTAATTTGAAAGAAACTCATACTTTCCAGTTGGGGAAAAAAACTGGAACAAACTTTCACAACATATTTTTCCTAAAGGTGCATTTCTTGAAAGGAATAGGAAGAGGTAGGTGGTTTTTGTGGGATTAGGGATTTTTAAAATTAGCATTGGAAATCGAGGTAAAGTGGAAAGAAAGTGTTGTAATTGAAGTTTCAAGGTCTTTTCATGTTTGGAGTTCTGAAATAAAATGGTGTTAAATGTCTAGCTAGACCTTTTTATTACATGTTTATAAATTTGATCAGTAATATCAAGGATGGAATTTTAAAATATTTCAGTAAAATTAATGAGTTCTCTTTCTATGATAAAGTGAAAAAAGTAGCTGTCTTAAAACTAAAATATTCTCTATACCATATGAATCATTTTCTCTAAAGACCTACATGGTTTTTATAGATTTGATTTTCATTAAAATTAAACTATGCCACTAAATTTTGAGGCCTTTTCTGTATGTAAGTCTGAAAATTAGATAGGAAGATTAGATATAAGTTTTAGAGGGTAGAGAAGGTCACTAGCGGTTAAATAAACTATTATTCAACTTGGTATTCTCATGACTAGTATGTTAACATGAACATTAGAAGTTTAGCAACCTTATACATTTGAATTTAATACTATATTTAAACTTATACTCATCTCAATTTTCCTTAGAAAATAGTTGTGCAAGAACTGATGCCATTTTTACCCCTTATCCTGGATTTAAAAGTCATGTAAAGGGTAAGTAACCACCACATAACATCTTCATCGCTGACAGAAGTTTATTCTAGGTTATTAGCAAAATGGAATAGAAATAACTTTTCTTATCCAAATTTTATTTATTTTAAAACAAAACAAATCTTGCCTTTCTTCATTCTTACATTTGTGGTTGGATGATCTTTATGAGAAGAATATAAAATACTGTTAGGGAGAGAGGATTTTTTAATTTTTTTGAAATGTAAATTTATATAAGCTCAAAAGTTTCTTAACTTAGTTTCTAGAGTTGTAAATACCTATGGACCACAGACTAGACCTGAAGGAATTCAAGGATTGGGTCATAAACCTAATAGCATGCTTCGAGATTGTGGCAATCAGGCTGTAGAAGAACGACTACAAAATATTGAGGCTCACTTGCGATTGCAGACAGGTAAGCAAAGTTCAATATGGTGCCTCATAATGTACCTTTGCAACTGGTTAAAGAAATTCCAATTAATTTAATTACCAATTATTCACTGTGCACCTGGCACCTGTCATGTAAAAATCATTTTCCTGGTTGCTATAAAAATGAGTAAAGCAGGGGCCCTGCTTTAAAGGAATCTATAGTTCTTGTTACTTTTGCTCTTCCCCTGTCACTCATCTCACCACTTTAAATTTCTTTATTATTTTTTACTAATATCCATTTTTGAAATTTTGTGTTTTTACTTTTTATTAGAGAAGCTATAGATTTACAGAAAAATCATGTAGAAAATACAGCATTCCCATGTACCCTTGCACCATGATCAACACTTTGTATTAGTGGGGTACCTTTGTTAAAATTGAATAGTCTATAGTTTAGCTTGTTTTTTCCTTATATGGCATTCTTATTATTAATACCTTACGTTAGTGTGGTACATTTGTTATAGTTCATGAACATTTTTATAATTATACTATTATAGTCCGTTGTTCACATGTGTTCACTGTGCTATAAATTTTTAAAATTATCTTTTAATTTTTATCCTAACATCTCACCACTTTTTAAAATTGACAGTGCTAGCAGGATGGGAACAGTTTCCAAATAGATCTTGATATTCTCAATTTATTGAATTCCCAGTATCCTTGTGAGATGTAGGTGTTACTGTACAGATAAACTAAACTTCAAAGCACTTGAGCAATGTGCCCATGGTAGTAAGTAATAATTAGAATTCAAACTATCTTAACTGGCTGCAAAGCCTGCATCTCCCTCCCCTATTTAGCCATTGGGTCCTGTTGATTCTGTCATCTAAGTATCTTTCATGTCTACCCACTTCTTTCTACCTCCACTTCTACTATCCTAGTTGAAGCCACTATGATCTCTCCCTTGAACTGATGGAAGGATATTAACTGCTCTTTGCCAGTAGACTTTCTTTAGACTGTTCTCTGACCTGTAGCCAAACTCATTTTTTTCTAAAACTCAAATCATTAAAGCGGAAAATACTTTAATGGCTTTCTGTTGCCCTTATATGCATACCAAGCTTAGTATTTATATATTTGTTCAACAAATAGGTAGTAAGCTCCCACTGTAAGCTAGGGCCTGTGCTAGGTGCTGAGAATACATCCGAACAAAAATTCTAGTTGGGGAGACAGGTGATACTAATATAAATAATAAGTTGTATGTAGAAGTGCTGTGGATAAAAGCAACTTGACCAAGAAAAGGAAACATGATCCACATCTGTAGTTCCTTTGCTTCCTTAGGGCCTTTACATAAGCTTTTCTTTCCTGACCTTGGACCACTGTGGGTTCCTCTTTTATTTAGTCTCATCTCAGGTAGTTCTCCCTTCCCTCCTTTATAGCAGTTATCAGTTTATTTAATGTCTGTCTTCCCTGATAGGTAGTAAAGTCTCAGAGCAGGACTTTGTCTACCATGTCCTCTTTTGTGTCTAGTGCAGTGCCTAGCACAGAGTAAGAGCTGAAGTGTTTGTTGAATGAATGATTGCTCATTTCACCTTCTCAGATATGTGCAAAGTATAGTAGGGACCCAGAGTTAGTGTTCAGCTCTCTATAGGGGAGGTCAAGGGATAGCATCCCTGATGAAGTTATATCTGAGACCTTGAAGTATTAGTGGTAATTTTCTAGCAGCAGGAGCAAAGCATTCTTAAAAGAGGGAATAGCGTTTTTAAAAGCACAGGGGCACAAAATAGGCTTCAGGGAGTAAGTCCAGTTTACCTGGAGTATTTGCTAGATAAAGGTAGAAGAAGATAAGAGAATGAGTAAGTCTTTTAAAGTAATGAGAATTAGCATTAAAAATTTAATCCCCTCCTCCAGAAGTAGATGGATTTAAAAGGCAATTGTATAAAAAACTTAACTGGCTTATTCAGTCTTTAGTACCATTAGTTAATTCTTTAGGCAAATGTCTGTTAAATCCCTACTATGTGTCAAGTACTTTTAGGCACTGAGGATAAAGAGATGACGTAGTCATAGTCCCTGGGCTTCAAGGAATTTATGATCTAGTAGAGGGAAAAAGACACATTAATACTGAAATAGAATTAAAGGGGTTACGAAAGAAGGGTAAGGGGAGCATAGAGGGACCTCCATGTGAAGGCAACATTTAAGCTTAAATTAGCTATTGAGGGGTACATGCTGAGAGTGAGCTCAGCAATGGGTTTGCTCGAAGAAAAGGCGATGCAGAACTTACAGAAATAATGAACAAAGAAATATGAGAGAGGAATCAAGGATGGAACCAGGGGACTCGCAGCTTCTGGAACTGAGAGCCCCGACCCTAGTTTCCGCATCATATTTATTAGGAACTCCAAAGCAAGTGCTCCTCATCAGCACGGCAGCGTTTACAATAACTGGGGACAAGTGCAACAAATAGGGAACAGGTATGCCAGTGTCCCACAACATTTCCCCCTTTTTGTTTTTTGTAAAGCAGGGAAGGCAAATTCGGTGGTTTCTTGCTGCTTCATACCCCGAAGGGCTTGTTGCATGCTTTTGAGATCTAAGTTCAGAAGAAACAAAAACAAACAAGGAACATTTCTCCCAGAATACCACCTCCCCAACTTTTCCCCCAAGTCATAGGGTTTAGTGACTGTAGTCCATCGGCAATTCCAGCCATTGTTACATTTTATAATTTTTCTACCAAGTTTAGGACAGCATTTTATACATAATCCCTGACTCAGCAGATTATAGATATTTCCAACTAACAATGATTTATTTCTCATGGTCTTAAGATTTCCTACCAACAAGGCTACATAGGCCAGTACTCGATCAAAAATGACCTCATTTTCCCCAATTTGTATAGTTTGAGGCATAGGCAATGACAGCTTATTGTTATTTCTCCATTTTGGGCTGTGGGTCAGCTGGAAGTTTATCACATAATTTCAGTGCCTTCCTTGGTCCTGCTCTTAGCATCTTCACTGGACCTGGGGCCACAACTCGGTGTTGAATTTAAACTTAGACTATCATTGTGAGGACTCTTTTCCAGGCAGAAAACAATAGCTGACCTGTTGTTATAAGAGTCCTGTTGCAATGTCTGTGGTAGTAAAAGCATATCTTGCCCCTTCCAAGAGCAGGAGGGTGCTGTCACAGTCATTGAAGAGAGCATTAAGGCCACAGGCTGTTGAATAGCAGGCAGCGGGAACTGCTGTGCTAGGCACCACAAGGTCTGGTATTCATGATGTTCACTTTTCTGGTGGAGCCAGTCTGCCTCATTCTCAGGTGTCAGTTGTATGGCTCTGGATCTTCATGAGGCATCTGCCTCAACAGTCCTGAGAGGGATGTTAGAGGAGTGGGCAGGGACATGACAGACATTTATCTGTCACTGCTGACAGGCATCCCAGATGTTCTTCCACAGATCTCTCCTCCATAGAGGGTGATTCACAACAGTCCATTGTTTCTGTTTTGCTTTTAGTATTTGCAGTCCACCTCTGGATAGGGATGGCAGTCTTCACAGTGACCAGACACTATTGGGTTAGATCTTTTACTTTCAGCAGGACTTGCTATGCTGCACACAATTGCTTTTTTATATTGCACTTTTGGCCTTTTCCCACATTAGTGACTAAAACCCAAGGGGTACTCAAAATATTGCCTTTGCCACAAACCTTACCCAAAGCCAATATTGGTGCTGGCCACAGCCAATTCAGAGGCTAAGTCAATATCCACCTTCCCCTCCCTCCACTTCTCCCCCCCCCCTTTTTTTTTTTAAAGCAGCTTGCTGGAGATCCTCCTACTCCCATGAAGGACCTTTCCTAATTAACACATATTAGTGAGGGATATAAGATTTTTAGTATTCCAACAATATTACTAGTTCTATTAACATGAGAAAACATTGTACTTTATCAAATACAGTAGATGATATTGTTTTGTCTTACTCAACCAAACAATACTTAAGAATTTGATAGAGTAGCAGGGACCTTATAGTTTGCCCCAATTGTTTGCCTATTCCAGGCCCTTCAGATACCATTTTCTGATGTTTCTTAGTAAGGTTGCAGCCACAGGTTTCTTCTATACAGCCAGATTCATTACCATCAGGCCAGGACAGAAAGCCTTGAAGAACTGTAAAAGTCCATTGCTGACCTTTTCACACAGTTTTTGTACTTTTTTTATTCAGTTCAGGCTTGTTTTACTTTTACAAAACACATTAACTCACTGACTACTATCACAGTGCCTTTACAACTTGCTGTACGCATACTAAGTCTGTCCTGCATATCCCCATTTTCTGATTTTATACAACTAACCATTTTAAGACAAAATACACCTTAAATTTTAGTTAGCATTCCCACAAATCGTTTACCTTTTTCAATATTTGCTTAACTTTTACATCCCATATTAGGACAAAATACACCTTATAACATTGCAGTTAGCATTCCCACGAAGTTTTTACTTTTTTCTATATTCACTTTCACATCTTTCATTTTATCCTGTGAAGAAAAATAAATTTCTTTCAATTTAAGCAAGAATTATTTTTTATGAAGAGTCATAGTAATTCTGTTAATCAAGACTTACACTTTATTATAGAGATCTCATTATTTTAAACTTAGGTAATAATATAAGCACTTATTTAATTTTTTGGCAATTTGTATAGGGTTCTTTTTTTTTTTTTTCATTTTTATCAAATTAAATCACCATCCGGAGGTATCAGAATGTACACTGACAGTGAACAATCACAAAGTTACAACATACACTGAAACAATTACAACATACACACTGACATTGAGCAAACACAAAAGCAGTTCCAAATCTACTAACTTAGAATTTCTTCAATGATTTTAAATTGACTTTTTATATGCTCTCGAGCTGCCCTGTCTTCTGCCTTTTCTGTTTCTTTCCTCTAACATTCTTGTTAATTCTTCTTCTTGCTTTCTTTTATAATCTAACATTTCTTTTACGGTTTTCCTTCTAATTTCCTTTTTAATCTTTTTGTCCCCAAACCATACTTGTTTTATGATACCATGCTTGAACAACTTCTGTAGCTCTAATACTTTGATGTAAAGCCATTTTAGTCTTCGAAATGAGACCCAGCCATGGTTTTCAGCGTCTTTTTCTCCATCTGTATGACTGGAGGTTCTGGCTTCCACAGGAACTTTCCTCGTCTTTTGGCATTCATGGTATGGTCGGACAAGCTGATTCCCACACAGGAAATTCTCCATCTGTTGGGGAAATACAAGCAAACCCTCTTCCCCAAGTTAAGAGCTTCCCTGTTGACCATTCATTGGTCAGTGGATCATTCCACCAAATTAAAGGATTTTCAGACAGAGTTTAAGTTTTAGAATTAGCTTGGAAATGCCTTTCAGCTGCTGTCCCTTCCAGGGTTGTTCCACAGTTAAGAAAATTAAGAGTGAATAATGCTTTGTGTAACTGCACCTGCGGTGTCTCCCTGTTTCCCCCCCCCCCCCCACTTTGTTTTTGTAACATGAGTTTAAGGGTTTGATTTGCTCGCTCGACAATAGCTTGTCCTTGGGGGTTATGAGAAAGTTCTGTAGTGTATGAAATACTCCAAGTACCTAGAAACCTTTTGAGGGAGACACTGGTATAAGCAGGAACATTGTCTGTTTTTAGTGACTGAGAAAGATCCATTACAGCAAAGCAAGCTAACAAATGCTGTCTTACGTGTTGAGCAGTTTCTCCAGTCTGAGTTGTAGCCCAAATGAATCCTGCACGAGTATCTATAGAGACATGAATATAACAGTTTTCCAAAGGAGGAGATATAAGTTATATCCATTTGTCATAGAAAGTTAACAGTTAAACCACGGGGATTTACTCCAGGTTCCGATTGTTTTGGATTATTGATAATTTGACAGAATGGACAGTGCGAACAATGTCCTTAGTTTGTGTCCATGTTAAAGGGAAATAAGCTCTGAGGCCAGCTGCATTCAGATGAGTTAAATTATGGAAATGAATAGTTTCTTGTAAAACAGGAGTAACTAATATTACCAGCTTCATTATTGCCCTGTACCAATGGTCCAGGTAAATTTGAATGTGATTAATAAATGTGAGTAATGTGAGTAATAAAATGTGAGTAATAAATGTGAGTAATGTGAGTAATAAAATGTGAGTAATAAAAAATGGACTTTTTCTATTCCTAATTATCTGCTGAAGTTTGTGAAAAAGTTTATAAAGAAATTGATTTATATTGGGTTTGGTAAAAGCTGTTTCAATTAATTGGGTTACTTGAACAGCATAAGCAGAATCCGAAAGAATGTTTATAGACTCTTATGTGTCCTGCAAAGCAGTAAGCACTGCTACTAATTCAGCCTGCTGAGCTAAGAATCCAGGAGTAGGAATTTTCTTGGTTTTATAACCAGTATACCCAGCTCTACTGTTTCCAGACCCATCAGTAAAGTTTTTGGCTGAAACCTAGTTATGTTCGGTAAAATCCATTGAGTGCACTTAATAAATTGTAATATGGTTCTTAGGGTAGTGATTATTTGTCAATATAATTAGCAAGGGCTATTTACCATTGTAAGTGATTTTGTAAGCAAGCCTCAACTTCTTTGCCTAGAAGTGGGGAATGATATGAGAAGGGTCCTGTCCATGAAGGGCACGAGTACATTCACGGCCTTTGAGTATAATCTGGGCCATAAAATCCACATAAGAAGATAACGTTTTAACAACACTATTAGGCAAAAATATCCATTCTACGATATGACCTTGCTGCATAATGATTCCTGTGGGAGAGTGTAAAGAAGGCAAAATAAGGAGTTGCAGCGGCTATTCTGGATTAATGCGTTCAACTTGGGCACTCTGAATTTTTTCCTCTAAGTTTTCATTCTTGTTCTGCTTCTTTTGTCAGAACTTGGGGGCTGTTTAATTGAGGATCTCCTCGTAATAACGAGAAAAGATTAGACAGTTCATATGTAGAAATGCCCACTTTGGGCCTTAGCCAGTTTATGTCTCCCAATAATTTTTGAAAATCATTCAAAGTTTTAATAGAGTCTCTACGAATCTGAACTTTCTGAGGCTTAATTGTAATTTTATCAGCAATTGTCCTGCGATAAGAAACAGGAGTAACCTTCTGAATTTTCTCAGGGGCAAGTTTTAACCTTGCTGCAATTAAGCTCTTTTCTAAGGCCTGATATGCTAAAACTAAAGTCAGGGAAGAGGGAGCAGCACATAATATTTCGTCCATATCATGTATAATGTAACAGGAAGGAAAAGCCATTCTGACTGAATCTAAAGCTTTGGCTACAAAGTTTTGACATGTAGTAGGGCTATTAAGCATTCCTTGAGGAAGATATTTTCACTGAAACTGTTTCATGGATTCTTTGTTATTGAAAGAAGGCACTGAGAATGCAAATTTCTCACAATCTTGGGGAGCCAAAGGTATTGTAAAGAAACAATCCTTTAAATCAGTAACAACAAGTGGCCAGCTATGAGGGATCATAGCTGGTGTGGGCAAACCTGGCTGCAGTGCACCCATAGGTTGAATGACTGTGTTTACTGCTCAGAGGTCTGTTAAAAGCCTCCATTTGCCCAATTTTTTCTTAATAGGAAACACCGGAGAGTACCAAGGACTAAAGGATTCTTCAATATGCCCTTTGTCTAATTTTTCCTTAACTAATTTATGAAGTGCCTCCAGTTTGTCTTGAGTTAATGGCCACTGTTCAACCCAAACCAGAGTAGTAGTACACTTGAGAAGAATGGGTTTGGGCGATCCAAGGAGGCTAGACTGAGCAATGGCCATTATGGAAAAGGTGTATATCCTAATCCTTCACGATTGCCATGAATTGTGGGATCAATTGGTTAAACATTCCTTGGTGGAGTTTACCCAACCCTAATCCTGGAGCATGTCCTTGTTTCCTCATTAATTGTTGACTTGGTTTACTATATTGGCCCTCCTGGGGAATATAAATTTCAGCCTGCCACTGTTCTAATAGATCTTGTCCCCAAAGATTGATAGGTAAATCTGCAACATACCGCTGCACAGGTGGCAGGTTGCCCATCAGGTCCCAGACACTGAAAAATTTGCACACTTTGTTTCAAACCTCTGGGAGTGCCAAGTCCCACAACAGAAATAGATGCATCTTGTAATGGCCAAGCAGGGGACCAATGGTTAGAACTAATGATAGAAATGTCTCCTCCAGTATAAGCCCTTTAACCGTTTGTTCTGAATGGTTACTTCACAAACAGGACGAGATTCTAAATTTTTTCAGTTAAAAATATTCCTGTCATTCCTGTACTTCCAAAACCATCTTTCCCTTGAACTTTCTACTAGCTCCTATTGAAACATAAGGGAGCAACAATAATTGTACTATGCTATTTCCAATATCGGCTTTCCAAGGAATTGAGGTGGACATGATAACTTGAATCTCTCCTTGACAGTCACAATCAGTTACTCCTGTGTGTACTATAATTCCCTGTGAGGTAAGACTGCTTCCTCCAAGGAGAAGTCCAACTGTGCCAATTGGTAAAGGTCCCTTCCTGTTTTTACACAGACCGGGGTATCCCCTGGAAGCAAGATAACAGGTTCAGCCGTAGGGACACCTACAGCTGCACTTCCTGCTGTGGTGGGGGATAAATCCAGGACACCGCGGAGTGTTGGGGAGTGCCGGGGTTGTGCTGCTGAACTGGGAAAACCCCTTTTTGGAGTGGGGCTGGGAGCGGGCCCTGTTGGAAGTTTTCCAACAAGGGGGTGCCATTCTTATGGTATTTAGACCGACATAAGTTAGACCAGTGATATCCTTTACCATAGTGGGGACACAGCTCAGGTCGTTTCCAAGCTGAAATATTCTGTCTGAATGGTGTTTTTCCCTCAGACCTTTTCCAACAATCTTTTTTCATATGACCAGTTTTTCCACAACTGAAGCATTTACCAGAAAACCGCTTATTGATTTTCATCCCGGCCCTCGCCTGAGCCATCATTGTAGTACGTTGACTCTCTGTCCCTACATCCTGGCATAATTTAATATATCCAGACAAATCCACTTTACCCTTCATAATCCCTATAGCTTTCTGACAATCCCGATTAGCATTTTCAGAAGTCATTAGCTGCAAAATAGTATCCGCAGCCCCTAAGTTACTAGCTTTTGATAGTCTGTTGTAACCGAGCAATAAAGTCAGGGTAGGGTTCTTGAGGTCCCTGTAATATTTTTTGGAAAGATACCAGAGGCTGACCTTTAACCTCAATCTTTTCCCAGGCTCTTAAGTAACAGCATTGAACCTATGCGATGGCTTGATCATTCATCGCTAATTGCTGAACTACTCCTGCCCAGTTCCCCATCCCCACTAATTGGCCCAAGGAAATGGGGATGTTATGGGCTATATTGTGAGCAGCCTGAGTCTCTGCATGTTCGGTTCACCAGGTTTTGAATTGTAAAAATTCTCCAGGCCCTGGGGTAATGTATGCTAACGCAAACCAGTCAGCCAGGATCAGCCTAGAGCCTTCAGCAAGCCCCTGCACAGCACAATAGGTAAAAGGAGAATTTGGACCATACTGATGTACTGCTGATTTTAACTTTCAATATTTTAAATGGGAAAGGTTCGTGGGTGAACTCAAACTCCATTTGGGTTTTGAGGATCTACTCTGGGGGCTATTCTTTCTTGTGTGTTAACCAGAAAGGCCATTTGAAATGCCTCCAAATCACCCTCCCTTCTAGCCTGTAAGATGCCCTGTTGTAGAGCAGACAACTTTGGCTGAGCATCTCCAGATATGGGAGGGGGAGAGGGAGTCGGTGGAGGGAAAACTGATTTTCTAAAGTCAGTTAATGAAGGGGCTGATGGCATGACAATGGGAGGAATTTCCTCACATTCTCTATCTTCATCCATTTCTGTTTGCAAGGGTTCTAAAACAGATTTATTTATAATCAAAGTGGGCCAAATAGTAATCGGGAGCGGAACACCTCGTGCAAGTAATTTTTCTAACTTTTCCCACTTTTTCCCAGTCTCCTAATTCTAAACTTCCTATTGCTAGGAACTATGGGCAATGTTGTTCTATAACCTGTAAGAGTTCCAAAATACAAGGCTCAGTGACCATAGCTCCTCTTGCTTTGAGAAGTTGTTTTAAGAGACAGACTTATGGGTGATATTTTGTTGAACTGTCACTGTTTCCCATCGTAACCCTGCAGAAACACCCAAGAGTGTTCTTACTTACCGAGGACTTGGAAAGTTTTCTGTACCACTCGGGGCTTTACGCCATTATACCATCTTTTAGTTTTGCTCCAGGCGAGACTTCTTCCCTTCGGGCCCCACGTTGGGCGCCAGTTGCTGAGAACGAGCTCAGCAATAAGTTTGCTCCAAGGAAAGGCGACGCAGAACTTACAGAAATAATGAACAAAGAGAAATATGAGAGAGGAACCAAGGATGGAACCAGGGGCCTCACAGCTTCTGGAACTGAGAGCCCCGACCCTAGTTTCCGCATCATATTTATTAGGAACTCCAAAGCAGCTGTTCCTCAACAGCACAGCAATGTTTAAAATAATTGGGGGCAAGTGCAACGAATAGGAAGCGGGTATGCCAGTTTCCCACAACAGGTACAGAGGTGAGGCAGAGAGTATTCTAGGTAAAAGGAGCTGCAAGAGTAAAGTGAAGTAAGTTTTTCATCTTCTTTATTCAAGAGCAAAAACAATCGACATCTTAAGATAAAAAAATTTTTTTCTCAAAAAACATAATTCTACAGTTTTTGTGTTTAACAAGTTGATACTTTTGATACAAAAAGTGTCCACATTCTTTAATTGCTTAAGGATCATCTAATCCTGTATTAATTCAATTAGTAAATATTGAGCACCTGCTATGTGCCAGGCATTATAGTCCATGAACCATTGTTTTCTAGATTCGTGCAGTGCACAAGCTGTACAGTCATACCAAGTGAACAAAAGGATCTTATGTTAGAATGGGAGACAAACAATAAACAAACAAAATATATAGAAGGCTGGGTGGAATTAATGCATTGGAGAAAAATAAGGGAAGGCGGAAAGGGAGTGACAGGTAGGGCAAGATGGTAACACTGGTATTTTTATAAGGGGGGTCAGAGAAGACCTTACTAATAAAGTAATTTTTGAACCAAGACCTGAAGTAGGTGAGAGCAAGCTTTGGCAATATGGAAGTAGAGTGAATGGCAAGTGCTAAAACTGTCAGGATGCTTGGCCTACTGATGCTTGAATAACAGAAAAAAGGAATAGAGTGAATAGACAGAGTGATAGTGATTAGAATGAAATGAGTATTGGGAAGAATGTTCGATCCAGATTGTGTAGAACTTCACAGGTCTTTGTCTTTTAATCTGAGTGAGCTGGAAAGATATTGGAAGGTTTTGAGCAAAGAAGTGACATGATCTGACTTAAATTTTAAAAAGATCACTGCCTAGTGTGTTGAGAATTGACTCTGGGAGCAAGGCAGAAGCAGAGAGACCAGTTTGAAGGTGGTGAAAAGGAAAAAGATCCTGGATATAATTATAAACTTGAAATTAAAATGATCTTAATTTACCATTCTGCCTCCCCCCCACACACAAACATCTCAAGGTTATTAGTTTAGAATTATGGTAAACCCCTTTTTTAACATTCTTCTATGGAAAAGGAAAAAATATGACGTGGGGAGAAATATAAACTGAGGAAAACAATGACATGACATATTGCAACCACTGGTTTGTCAGTTGTCACTATGAATTTTCTTCCTCCCTAGTAACTATCATGGCATGGCCTATCAGAAATACAAAATGTTCTAGAGAGGAGCCATTCAATATTTTGTAAAATGAGTGTAACATACAACAAAACTCCTAGCAATAAAGGAAGGATAATTGGGGCTTGGGAGAAGAGTTTCCGATAGGGTTCAATATGAAAATGTGTATTAAGGATTTCATTCTCTTTTACTTTTGTTCAATTATTTTCTTAAGTTTAAATATTCCCTATTCTTTGTCTAAGTGTCTTTGCATGGCATTTTTTTTTCAAACACATATTGCTTTATTTATCGTTTCTCTGAATTGCGGAAATGTCAGCAGCAGGCTGAAAGTCGCAGAAGGGCACAGTTTGCTGGGCAGCCCCCAGGCCCTCTAGGGGGAAGCAGCTGAAAGAGGTGATGCCCCTGCAGCAACTCTCAAGGCTAGCTCCTTCCCCAGGTTCCCAGGCCAGGGAAGGGATTTTGAAGCCAATAAAGGTCCTACACCCTTGATTTGGGGCCAAGGTGCATGGGCAGGGTGTGTGTCACCCTAAGGCATGGAATCAGGCAGAAGTGCTCTTCCTACCTAGCAGCACCCCCAGATACTGGTCAAGGAGCCAGAGACACATTTAAAATTTCACCCATTGCATGGCATTTTAAGTATAAAAATTGTAAGAAGGGAAAATTAGTCATTGCTATCTCAGTTTCTTCAGTTTCTTTTAATATATTTAGGTGGTCCAGTACCAAGAGACATTTATCAGAGAATCAAAAAACTTGAGGATAAAATCCTTGAATTGGAAGGCATCTCTCCTGAGTATTTTCAATCAGTAGTAAGTATAAGACCCTTTAAAAATTAAATACGTGTTATTTTATTTCAGAATTCTTTGTGTAATAATTCTTACTGATTTGTGATTTCACTGTTTTAATAATTTTTAAATGAATGAACATAGTCCCGTGGAGGGGGTCAGTTCTTTAAACTTCTGCTTCTAAATATTGTATTATAGACTTTTTTTTTTTTAATAAAGATTTATTTATTTCTCCCCCCTCCCTCCATAGTCTGCTCTCTGTGTCCATTTGCTGTGTGTTCTTCTGGGTCTGCTTCTATTCTCATTAGGTGACTCCGAGAACCGATCCTGGGACCTTCTGGAGTGGGAGAGGCAATATTCTCTTTTACCACCTCAGCTCCCTGTTCTGCTATGTCTTTTATTGTCTCTTCTCTATGTCCCTTTTTGTTGCATCATCTTGCTGCATCAACTCTCCGCATTGGCTGGCATTCCTACATGGGGTGGCATTCCTGTGGGGGCCAGCACTGTGGGGGGGCCAGATCGCTGTATGAAGCCAGCTTGCCTTCACCAGGAGGTGTTGGGTATCAAACCCTGGACCTCCTAAGTGGTGGACAGGAGCTCAATTGCTTGAGCCACATCTGCTTCCTAGACTCATAATTTTTTAAGTAGTAGTCTTTCATTATACATTATCCAAATTCTTAAACTTAAGCCATTTTCATGGCATGATTTAAATCATCCTGGATAGTGATCAGTCCTGTCACTGTGAACTTACTGTTTTGTAAAACAAAGACTTCCTCTATCAGTTATCCTTTCTGTCTTTTTAACCTTTCTTCACAGATTCCTGCCTTTAGCTAATGCTCACATTTCTTCATACTGAACAAACACCTCAAGATATGCTACTCTGCCTTTTTCTTTGCCTTAACCACTAGACTTTGAAAGACTAATCTATTATTATCTAATTCCTCAACTCTAGCATTCATTCATTCATTCACTCACTCACTCACTCACTCACTCACTCATTCTTGCCCCTTTTCCAAGGACATTACAAAACAGTGTTGTGCTGATACCGTTGGTGGTGCATCAGCATTTTTTAGACAAGCAAACTTGGGCTTGTTGTGTTATATTCCTCAGTTTTCTGAGGTGATTATATATAACAACTGCCTTTTCTGAGTTTTTATTTTTTTAAAGCAATGTTGTATTAGAAAGAACTAAAATAATGCAAAAGTGAGATTTTACTAAAACTCCTATTTCTGAAAAATGATGGAAAATATTCTCTCTGCTTATATTAGCATGGAATTATATAAGTCAACTGGTGAAACTATTTAAAATTCAAAAGTTTACAATGTATACATTGGGTATTGGAGAGAGGTACAGAAAAGAAGTATTTCCAGAGAAAGAAGGCAGATCACATAACAGAAGTGGGCAGCAAGTCCTAACTGTCAACAAGTCAGAGTCAGGGGTTTATGGATTTAATTCCCTTATATGTAAAATTAGATTTTTAAAAGTACAAGGGTTTGAAGCAAGGATTAAATGAGATGATCCGGATCAAGCACTTAGCACTCTTGGTAAAACCTCAATAAATATTAGCTATTTTCATTTATTTAGCTTCAGATACCATTTGTGAAGTAGCATTATAAATAAGATAAGTCACTCAATTCCCCTGGGCTTTAGTTGTCCAATTTTATAAAATTTGTTAGTTGTACAACAGAATTACAAAGCTCTTTGCATTTTTATGATTTTAATAGTCTTGTGAATTTATCTTCCTAGAAAACTTTGTAAATATTTTATGACTTCTCCTGCAACAGTCTACCATTAAGTTTTCCCCATTCAAGCTGCTTTCATTAAGTAATCCCTATAAAGCTTATTTTTCTAGTTCAACTGCATACCTTGTTAATATAATTCTTGTTAATAATAGAATTTATTCTGCAAGAGAATGTGGTAGTATCAGATGCCTACAGTGAAACCTTCTCCATCATTTATCTCTTCTGATTCTGATTTATGAAAACTTAACATATACTTATTATTAGACTTGATTAACAAAAGAACAAGCCCTTAAAACCAAAGTCTTGCTTTTTGGGGAAGTTGTTATACATATGATAGAGTGTTTGGTTAAAAGAGGTAGAAGTAGTCAGATTGTAGAGGACCTTTAATGCTATTCCAAGGAGTTTAAAGTTTTAAAGTCTTTTCTGCTGTCAGGAATGCTCTCTTGAAAGCTTTTGAGCAGAGGAGGGGCTCATGAAAGCACTGTTTAGAGAGGTTTATCTAATACTAACATGGGAGACAAATGAAAAGAAGAGACTAATAACATGGAGACAATATATTAACTTAGATTTGAAGTAAGATCTTGAACTCGGGACATGAAAGGTAATAGAAAAGACTAATGCAAGAGACAGTAGGAAAGACAAGTTGACAAATACTGATAGAGGAAAGAAAGATATAGATCAAGGATGCGTTCAGTTTTGGTTGGGAAAATGATACTGTTAAGTAACCATCGTTGACAGTGGTGGGGGAGAATTTTGGAGGGAGGAAATGTGATTTTGAATTCATAGCATGATATGTAGATAGAAATTATCAAGTAAGCTTCTAGAGACATTTGGGAGAGTATGTTGAATCAATGGCTGAAACAGAATGAATAAGAACACTGAGACTTCCAGTGGCCAGAGGGAAGCTTGGTGGCTGCCTACTTTCAGAAGCTAGGAATAGTATAAATTTTAACAGTATAAAGTAAAGGGAATTATAAAACAGGCTTGGCATGGATGTGTTCTGGCTGTGTTCAGCATTCAGAAAAGGATGGATGATGACAATCTAATAAAGCTAGTGTGTTTTAAAAGTATTTCCAAATGTGTTAAAACCAGTGATACATATATTTGAGTACTAGAATCACTTCTGAGCTAGTATGGGAAGTGGCATTCCCAAATTAATAGTGAGCTACATTTAAGCATTCAGTTAAGCATTCAGATTGACTCTGTCCTCCAGGCCCATGTAACATATTGCAGAGGCCTAAAGGGACAAGAGAAGATTTTATACTCGTCCTTCCACAGTAGAATCAATGAACCATCTCTGTGAGCTGTTCAGAATAGAGTCAGCTCTAGGATTGTCCTTGCTCATGAGTGGAGTTGAACATATACCCTCAGAGGATATAGCATATTATTCAGCACACTCACTATCCTCACATGCTGGAAGTACACACATGGTAATTGCACAACTTTACATATTTATCCCTCAAATGTGCAGGAGGCACAGTCTTCTAGCTTCTAAAGTTAATAAGGGAAAGTTGAACCCTTTGTATTTCTTATGGAATGAACTTTTGCAAATCAAACTTCTGCGCTCTAAAAAGACTCTGATTTTAATTGAAGTATATTTATCCACATTCACATCTAAATGAATTCCGCACACAGTGGGGTCTCTAACAGTTGGATAGAGATTTATCATCATGGGTAACATTGAAGCATAGCATATGAAAAGGGAGACATTAACAGGAAAAAAAAGATACAAGTTGTATTCAGTTCATAAAAGAAAGCCCGATTATCTCATTGTCTTCATTTTATGAGACTTAAAACTCCAAAAATTAAAGTTCATGTAAACAAAATTACGACAAAGGTTAATATTTGTTGCACCTTTTAAATATCTTTACCCTTTACATGAAATAAGGAGAGATTTTAATGTTGTCAGGTTTTAAAATTTTTAAAGGCATGGCTTAACAGATTGTTAAAGGAAAAGGACGTGATTCTTAGGAGTATTTCCAAAGAATTACTGATTTTAAATTATGAAAATGGTAAGTATAAGATGTTTCACAAATATATTTCCACAGTACTTTTTCATGTTGTAGCTCTTACCACTTATATGTTTACACATCTGTTTTTCACACTATACATTGAGCCTCTCAAGGATAGGCACTATGTCTTGTTCATCTTTGAACACACAGAATGTAGAAGTCACCACCGAACTCTGTGAATGAATGGGTAGGATTTGGCTGATGGTTAATTGTTGGACTTTTGAAGGTGTGTTGTTATTACCTTTGTTCCAAAGCACTGTCCAAGCAATTAAGACTCTAGTTTTTAATGGTGACTCCTGGAAGGGAAGTAAGGAAGGAGGGGAGCATTGAAGGCTAAGTCAGCATCATGTGTACAGGCTCTTTGTGTGTAAAAGAGTACAGGGGTCCTGAGCATGAGGGAAACAACCAGGTCAGGCTGGAAAATGAGATTATAAACACATTTTAGAGGGCTTTTAAGGTCACATTAAGCAGTTTGTACTTTCATTGGCATTGGAACACACAGGTAAGATTTTGAGAGAGAGAGAAACTTGTCATTTGGTCCCTGTTTGGTGGCAATATGAAAGTCTGAGTTGAAGAGAAATTGGGGATCAAGGGAATGAGTTTAGGAAACATGTCATTGTCCAAGGCAGAAAGAAATGAAGGTCTGAATCAGTGAGTGGGACTAGAAGGGAAGAAACATTTAAGACACTGCCTCTGTAGAATAGCAGTCCTTTACAACTGATTAGAATGAGAAAAGGGGTTGGGCATAAAAGAGACCTCTTTACTCCTAAGTTACCTTAGAACAGAGGTCCCCTGGACATACATGTACACGGGTGCTTGATCATCTTTTCGGAACATAGCAATTACAGCTATAAATTACATGCTAAGGTAAAATAATGGGAGAGAAGAGAAACTTAAATTCTTTCTCTGGCTGTTTCTTTAGTGTACTGTACTCGTCACATGTTTTTCCTCAGGTACCAAATCCTATTAAAATGTCCACTTTTTATGCTGAAATTCCTTTGTACCTAAGAAATTTTGAAATTAATCCAGTGTGTCCACAATAGATGTAGTATTTCTAAATGTTATTCTTGTTAAAATACCCTGCTCAGGCCTAAAATAAACTCTAAAGACCACATTTTACTGTATTTTTAAGTTTTTGAGTCACTCATGTGTTTATTCTCCACATTCTCACTCTTGGATTCATAATACAGTAATCTTATTGCTCAGTGACTTGGAAACTATCAACTATAGGTTAAACTGTTAGGAAAGTAGATTTTCATCAGGTGTTCCCAAGCTACCTCTTGGGAAGGTCTAAGTGACTGAACAGTGACCAAATTAAACATTAAGTCCTTACCTGCCAACTGGCAGCTTGGCAAAGGAAAAAAACTATTTGATTTTTTTCCCCGTATTTAATAATTTCAACACTTAATTATATCCCACTTATTATAACTACCGAAAGAGGCATACTCTGTAGTCTCTGAATCAGCTTTTGACACAAAGGAAAATGTGAATTTTAACCTTCCTTCCAAATCCCAGTGGTCAGAAATGCTCATGAGAATATTTTGCCACCCATGTTCATAGTTTCTTTGTCATATTTACTGATTTGCCATTCAAAGTTTGTAATGTGAAATTGTTATTTAAGAACAAACTCTAGAAAGAACTCATTAGATCAAGGTTTAAAAGGTTGACTTCTTCCCCAGGCAGATGGCAAGACAACTGCAGCACTTCCAGGTGTCCCATCAGATACAGTATAGTCCAGGAGAAGAAGAGAAACTGTTCCTTTTGAGGGCTTTCTCTTAAGGGTGAGGATGCTTTATCCAGAAGCACTCTCTCTCCCCTCTAACAGACCTCTCCCTATTTACTGACCAGGATTGGGTCCATGTCTATTCTAATCAATGGCAAAACCAGTTTCTTTGCTTGGAATGGGATCGGTATTCCCAAGTCACGTCTCCACATAGCAGCAGTAGATTGCTGCTTGCAAAGGGAACCCCAGTACCCATTATCATCAAGTCAAGGATGTGTTTGTATTTATACTCCTTGGCCTGCTATGCTAAAATTCAGTTTTTCTCTATCTATTGTTGCATTATTTCTTTCTCATCCTGGGATAGAAAGGTTACAAAAAAAGAAGGAAACTAAGTAAAAAATCTCCAGAGTAATACTTTCTATATTCACGCAATGTATTATAATCTGGCAATTAAGGAGAATATAAGTATTGCTAGGAAAAAGCATGTTGCTACAGTGTTACTACTATATACTCTTATAGCATATCCTTGGAGGATAACTTCCAGAATGTGAGAAGGTAGATGTTGATTACAGACAGTGTTTCATGAGTTCGTGAGCTTTGTTTCTGGGCTTTATTTCCGTAAGGGTTCTCAGAGGCTCTCCATATGTTGCACTGTATTCTTTAAAGGAAAATCTAAACATTGGTTAATTGATTATTCTCTCTCCCTCTTCTTTTTACTTTTAAACTAGAATTTTTCTGGAAAAAGAAGAAAAGTTCAGCCTCCTCAAGTAAGTTAAGATACTGCATTTTCATTTTGGTTTCTGAAACAGTTTGATTAGTTTAATAACATCCATATTAGTAAAAGTTCCTACTGTGTCTGCCCATTACTTCATATTCTAGAATTTAGGACTGAGGAAAAGGACAGCATAAATTAATGTACTTGAAATAGAGAAATAATTTTATTAAGAGCATGGAGTAACTCAGATGGGCCACATAAAAAAAATCTTCATCCTATTTTGATAGAAGAATGTATCAGTTACAAAGTGCTTGAAAAACAGTAAATGCTCAAATGATTTAAACTTCCTTTCTCCTCCATTCTCTCCACCTCTTGCTGACACCACTAATTAGCACATTTAAGTCAATAAAGGGTGCTTGGCAGAGGTTAACTTCAGTCCACTCTGTCCAAAATACTGTAGTTGAATTTCAATGCTAGTCTTTAAGAATTGGTCAGCATATATTGTAGTTCAACTTAAAAGTTATTTTCTTGAGGAGAAAAACCACATTTTTCATGCTCTTGAATATTTTAAATATTTATAGTTCATTTAGTACTTTTTCTGCATTAAGACACTTAAGATTCTTATTCAGCAGTTGTGTTCTTATTGTTTACAGCAGAACTATTCACTGGCAGAACTTGATGAGAAAATTAGTGCCCTCAAACAAGCCCTGCTCAGAAAATCAAGAGAAGCAGAATCTTTGGCAGGTCACCACCTTCCTTGAAAAACTCCTCTCATCCTTATTGTTTTACTTTTTTAATATATATTCATGTAGTATACATTGTAATTAATTAAATGGATATGCACTTACCAGTGTAGACTTCCTTACGAAGTCAAGGTTTATTTTCATTTGAGTCCAGTTTGCAGTACGTAATCTTCAAATAGTGAGTTTAGAAATAGCATTGCATTTAAAAGAGCATGTCAGAATTTATTCTCTTCTGTTATAAAGGAAGATTGATTTTGGATAATAATATTTAAAAGGACTATATATTTGTAAAATCAGTGTAACCAGTTTGTTAGTTTATGATACTTTGCACATAATAGGCATTTAACAAAAATTTGACTGAAATGAATTTTAAATGTGTGCATAAACATTTTTTTCAAATGTCAATTTTAATGTAAATAAACAATAGAATTCTTTGTACATGTATTACAACTTCAGTCCCTTACTAGCTGTGTGACCATAAGCAGGTTATTTTAGTCTCTCTTTGTACCTTAATTTCCTTATGTGTAAAGTGGAGATAATACAACAGAACCTACTTTATCAGTTGTTATGAAGAATAGGTGAGTCAATGTATGTACAGCTTTTGAAACAATGTCTGGCCCAAGGGTAGTATTCAATAAATATTAGCTATTAGTATAAAACCAGGTCTATCTTTGGGCAGTAGATAAAATGTTACCAACTAATTATAGTGTCCGTTGAAAACTTCACCTTTTTATAGAACCTCAGTTATGTTAGGACATATATTGCCGTAGGTGCAAATTAAACATTTAAAAGATGCAGCTACAGCTAGATAGGAAATTGTTCATGGATGGCTTTTAGGTCAAGAATTGTTTGGTTACAAGAATCAGAAATTCACCAAAATAGTTTATAAAGGAGAGTTTAAAAAAAGAATCAGAAATTGGGAACTTAATTGTTGGAAGTGTAGCTGGACATTGTGGGATCTAGAAAGTCACCAGGCAGCTAATCTTTTTATGTCTCTTTGTCTGGCTGACTCTGGCTCTGCTCCTTCTCTGTATCTAATTCCTTCTCTATCTCCTACCCTCCTTGTTTTCTGCTTTTTCCCTCTTTGTTTCTTTCTGTCTTATACACTCATCTATGCATCTGCTTTATTCTCTTTCTGTGGTCTGGTTTTTCTGAGAGCTTCTGCAATTCTGCTTACCCACATGGGGTAACCGTGTCAGCTCTCTATAACCTAAGCTCGTTCATGGTGTTGAGCTGCCATGGTGCAAACTTTGAACCCAACTCTACAATGTTAGAACTTCAGTGACCACTGCTTACCTCATTTTTTGTGTCTTTTAGTTCATATTCTTCAGAGACTGAACCTGACTTTTTTGGTCAGGGATCTGACTTAAGTTCTGACCAGGATGAAGGGGTCAGGACCTCTTCTTAGATGGATGCAGTGTACACACAGCCTTGCACGATTTGTGGAAGCCTCGAAAATGGGATCACTTGGTAAAAACTGGGCACTTTGGAATCATTCCCAAGAAGTTTGGATGTGAGCTAGGTCAAGTCCACTAAAGTCTTACTACTATAATATATTTCATCTCTGTCCAGAAAACTCATCCTTCAAGACATCTTGCCTAACTTGATCCAGTACTATAGGTACAGCTACAAATGCTTCTTCACCAGTGCCCTGCTTGACCAGAAGTGATCATCCTGCCAGAATGACATCCTTTAGGTTTAATGACACATCTTTTACATTGGAAAAGGTTATTGATTTGGAGGTGGGTAGGGAAATCTGGAGAATGGGATTATATCCTGGTCAGTGATCCAGACCAGGAAAATCCATGAGTCTATTTCTTGACTATCTAGGTAGTAGAATAAACTTCCAAAGTCATATCTGACAATCCAAGGATCTGCCTGTTAGGAGGATTTCCTTTTTCCATTATCCCTCAGGTCTGTTCTTCTGAAGGACATTAGAGAGGAGTCTTTAGTCTACTAAGTACGTATTGTCTGATGCCATCATCCTTTTCTACTTGAGTCTGGAGCCAACAGAAGAGGCCAGTACTTAACACCATGTTGGCATGAGCTGAAGAGGTCCTTGTTTTTCCAGGTTCTTCAGGTATTAACTACCACCTCCCCCCCCATCCCCCGAATTTTAATGGACTTTCAGTCATTGTCTTTCTTGAGTATGCTATTAACTAAATGGTGACCCCAGGAATTTTTTGTAGGGGTAAACTTGCTCTAATCACCAAGATACCTCATGACCATTTCTGAAGGATTTTTGTTATTTAGCTCTTCTTATCCCCATTGTTTCATCTTAATAGCCCAATCCTTGAGACTAAAGGAGGGCAAGTGACCGGAAAGAGGATTGCAGGGACAGGAAGCCCTTATTCCCTTGTTTGCCCATATAAATGCTCTATCCCTATTCCCCCTGCCGGTTGCATTCCAATCTAGGAGAAGGTATTTTACAAGGAGTTGGGGGTCAGGGAATGGGCACCAACATGATTGTCCCATGGACAAGGGTTGGGCTTCCCAAACTTCGAACTATGCTGAATGTTTTTACTGGCTAGGCCCCTGAACTTTTTCAAACTCATAAGTACCTAGACCTAGTTGTCTTCAGCAGTCTCAGCAAAAAAGAGCATAGTTCTGCTTTTCCTTTTCTGCTTTTAGCCATACAACCTGGTGCAGAAATGTGTTTCTTTGCCATTGTACTTTAATTATGTCCACAGGGAATTACATTTCTACATTTGATGGCTGGCTTTTAAATCCATCAAAGCTTTGCTTTAGTAGACACATGGTTTGGGTCCCAAGAGATTTTAGGCAATTGTTTACCTCCTTTGCCATCACTTACCTCAAACTATCAGTTTTCCATGGACTAGGGATTCCTCTGTGTCTACCCATGTCCCTTATCTCTATTCCTCTTTACCTAGACTCCACAGCTAGGTCTAACTTTTTGCTCAAGATCTGTTAACTTGCAATCCCACTCCTGGAATTAATCTGTTATAGGGAAGGAGTGTTGTTATAAAGAATGTGAGGAATCTGAGTTACAGGAAGTTTAGCCATGCTGTCACTCTCTCTCCCTCATTGGCTCATATTGTTCGGATTCTGCTGCATATCTGCCTCATTCCCATTGTAGCTTGGCTTCTCTGAAGATATCCTCTTTCCTGCCTCCATACAATTCAGGCTTGCTCAAGGCTTTGGACATGGGGTTGCTGCTAACTCTGACCCAGATCTTTGGCTTCAGTGTTCAATGTTTGTTTCTTATGATTCAAAATCTAGAAAAAAAAGGAAGTCATATTCTCAACTTGGGTCACTTCACCCCTGGACCAATGAGCTGTCGCTTGAGTTTTGGGATCTCCAGGAACAAAACTGCTTTGTGCAGCCAGTTTTTTGGAGGTTGAACAGGACTTTAAAAAAAGAAAGCAAGCGCTGGAAGCCTGGCCCTGTGATTTAGACTGCTGAACATACAATTGACCTCTAAGTTTTAAATTCTCTAAGAAATGTTTTTGTTCCATGACATTAACTGTGGAAACTTTTTATGATCCTTTAACTCTCAGTATGCGCACCATCAGTGTCCAAAATTTTAGTGTGAGGTTTCTTTTTTGAGTAATTCTGTCTGTAAGGATTGATATTTCATGATTTTTAATCTTTCTTAGATAACCTCCAAAGGACAAAGAGAAATTTAACTTTCAAAAAATAGAATAAAAGTCATTAAATCTAGTAATTATTATATGAATCCATTCGATCCCTTTATAAATCTATGATACACTGTGGGATCTTAATGATTTAATTTTCCTATATCTTTTGAAACCCTTTGCTATTTCATCATCCTGGGAATGCATTAATCATTACTAATTATTCCCAACTATGTTAAAGATAACTAAAATAACAAAACAGAATGAAAGAATCACCGAGGATGATATAACAGTGAAATAAATCATCACTATGTTATCATTGTTTATTTTATTTTATTTATTTTTAAAGATTTATTTATTTCTCTTCACCACCCCCCTCCACCCCCTCCGCCCACAGTTGTCTGTTCTCTGTGTCTATTTGCTGCATGTTCTTTGTCCGCTTCTGTTGTTGTCAGCGGCACGGGAATCTGTATTTCTTTTTTCATTGTGTCTTCTTGTTTTGTCAGCTCTGTGTGCGTGTGGCACCATTCCTGGGCAGGCTGCACTTTCTTTCGCACCAGGCGGCTCTTCTTACGGGGCGCACTCCTTGCGCGTGGGGCTCCCCTACACAGGGGACACCCCTGTGGGGCTCCCCTACACAGGGGACACCCCTGTGTGGCACGGCACTCCTGGCGTGCATCAGCACTGCCCATGGGCCAGCTCCACACAGGTCAAGGAGGCCCAGGGTTTGAACCGTGGACCTCCCATGTGGTAGACAGATGCCCTATCCACTGGGCCAAGTCCGCTTCCCTATTATCCTTTTTTTTAACATCCTGCATTGCCCATCACCCAAAGTAATACATCAAGAAGATATGAAAAAGTCAAGAGATACCATCTCTAGTTTCTTTTGGGGGGGAAGGAGGGGAGGAGGAAGGTTGTGGGGCTTACAATTGAGATTTCTGAATTTTTGCCCATAATGGTAAGAAGATAATTGACAGAGAAAGACATTTCACATTTATTAAAGGAATCAGAACATGAATGCAAAGAGACCAAAAACAAGTCATAAGCCCTGGTCCAAGGGGTTTGAACTCATTTGTTATTAGGATCTTTGAAAATCCTGTTAAAATGAAGTCAAACTGAATTACAGTGGGCCTTAATTTGGTATGACTCATATTCTTATAAGCAAAGGAAATTTGTTTATGAAGAACAAGCTACAGGAGGAGACAGAAAGAGACAGCTCATCACATAATGGAGGCAGAGATTGCCCACCAGCCCTACCATAAAGCTACAAACTTCAGAGAGAGCCTGATCCTGGTGACACCTTGATTTTGGACTTCTAACCTCCAATAAGGTTGTGAGTCAATATATTCCTGTTTTTTAAACCAACAAGTTTGTGGTATTTGTCATAGCAGCTCTGGCAAACTAAGTCAGATAGATATTCTAGATGAGTTTTCTCAAACTCAAGAATCTAGTGAACCATTTATTTTTCAGAACAAAAAGGAAACATGGTGTTCTTATCCAATTACTCAATAGGAAGGACTTTATCATATAATATTCTGTGACAGGGACCTGGACTATCTAATTTTGGTCCATCTTTTAGGATGTTCACCCAAATTTCCTGATATACTTTATAAATTGACAAATGCTTTAGACAGCAATGTATACAAAGGTGATTGGAAGAAAATAAATGATGAAGAAATGTAAAAAAAATCATTGTACACTCTAATTGGTGCATATACATCTAAAATTGTTTCACAATAATCACCATCCCTCATAAATCATCAGAGTTTTTAAACGTATTGCATTTTCACAATGTAAGGACAAGAAGAGCCAGAAGTAATGATAACTAGAACCTATTAGAATGTATTTTAAATCTGGAATAGATATTTACAAGATAGAGATGTTCTAAGTTCATGCATGGCAGATGAACAGTTAGTTGCACTCAAAAGACATTGTGTATTTCAAAACTAAGAAAACACGAAATTGGATTTGCTATGTTTAAATTCATATAAAAGTTTCTAAAAAAATTTTAAACTATTCTTTTATACTTTTATAAATTATTTGTAAAATGACAAAATATATTTCAGAATTTTTAAAAAATCCATTGGACCCAGATGGCAAATGGTGATAACTATTTTTCAGGTATATTAAGAGTTAAGATATGTTTTTAAAATTAGAAAATGTTTGTAAAATTCATATGTGTAACATTGAATTTTTAAAATTGTACAAAAGTATCACTATCAAAGATATATTTTTAAAAATGTTTCCAAGAAATTTAAATACATGTGCAATCACTTCCAACACACATATTTCCCTTAGGAAATTTTAGTAGAGAAGAATGAATAAAGCTTTGAGAAAATTCTTAGATTTTAAAATGGTCATGTTTCTACTTTTTAAAAAGAGGAAACATTGTAAATAGCTGGCAAACTGCTTTCCTGATGTAAAAAGTAGGACATTTTAAAAAACAACCACTTTTCGGGTGACAGAGTCTGGAGACGATGCCCAGAAATGGCACCTCGCAAAGGGAAGGAAAAGGAAGAACAGGTCATCGGCCTTGGACATCAGGTGGCAGAAGGAGAGAATGTATTTGGTGTCTGTTACATTTTTGCATCCTTTAATGACACTTTTGTCCATGTCACTGATCTCTCTGGCAAGGAAACCATCTGCCGGGTGACTGATGGCATAAAGGTGAAGGCTGACCGAGATGAGCCATGTTGGCTGCCCAAAGATGTGGCCCAGAGGTGTAAGGAGCTGGGTATCACTGCCTTACACATCAAACTCTGGGCCACAGGAGGAAATAAGACCAAGACCCCTGGAGCTGGGGCCCAATCAGCCCTCAGAGCCCTTGCACATTCAGGAATGAAGATCAGTGGATCAAGGATGTCACCCCCATCCCCTCTGACAGCACTCCCAGGAAGGGGGGTCACCATGGTCATCATTTGTGAACAGGACTCCACAATAATTTTCTGTTAATAAAGTGCCTTCACATAACAAACAAATCCTTTCTTCGGGGACAAAATGCTTAAAATGACTTGTTCTTGATAAACAGAATTGTTGAAGGAATTCAGTTCATTATAAGTACTAAATTCTTTAGATGGCCTTACCACAGTGGTCTTTATCTAAACTGCTATAAAGCCAGTGGTAAATAGAAAATTTTTTCAGTTGTAAGTTTGAATATTGGTATATTTTAGACTGTCAAACATATGGAGCTAAGTTAGTAATAGATTTTTACTGTTCAGAATTGCAAAGTTAGAGGGCCCCCTTCCCCCACCTCCAACTATGAACTATTTCAAGCATACAGAAGAAAACAGACAATAATATATCAGACAACCATATTCCACCCCCATATTTAATAGACATTAACATTTGCCATATTTGCTTTATGTTTTATATTTAAAGAAATAGGAAAGATATAGCTAAAGGCTACCCCTTTCCTCTTCTCCAGTTAGAACCACAATTGTGAAGGCATTATATATCATTCTTACGTATGTTTAGAGAAGTATAACCAAACTTAAAACATGTTTTTTGTTTTTTTGGTTTTTTTTGGCTTGAAACAACAGAAATGTATTCATTCTTTCACAGTTCTGGAGGCCAGAAGTCTGAAGTCATTATCACTGGGCCAGAATTAACGTCCTCCAAAAGCCTTAGCGGGGAGAACCCTTCCTCACCTCTTCCAGCTTCTGGCAGCTGCTGGCACTCCTAGGCTTGTGGCTGCATCACTCTAGTCTCTGCTTCTGTCTTCATGTGGCCTCCTATTTCTTCTTCTATTTCTCCGTGTGTGTGTCTCATATATATGTTCATTTTTTAACTATGACAAATTGTTTCTTTTCTGTATCATCACAGTTGATTTAAACATTTAAGGTTTAATAACATAGAAATTATGTGTTGAAATTCACTGTGTTGCTAAAGAAGGTTCGCCTCCATGTGTTGGTCTATTACATAGCCATCTTTTTTTTTTCCCTTCTGAGAATCCTGATCTCATTTTTCTGTCTCAATTGAAAGACAAATGGTAGGTGAACTCTCATCCCAATGAACAAATTTGGAGGAAAAAAAATATGACTGATGCTTGAAGTTCATGGCCCTGATCTGTATTTGTCTTTATAGTGTAAAATCTAGAAAAAGGGAATCAAAAGGACATTCTCTCGACCTTCAGACTAAGGTCTGAAGCTATTAGCCCAATGTGCCATTGTAATGTAAAAAAGAAATTTCCATACGCGTCAAATAACAAGCATTGAATGAGGCTGGGTATACACTGATACCCAGGTGGGATTTCTGCCCTTATAAGCCTTACAGTTTCTGCATGTCCTCATCCATAGCACTGACAATAGTCCTACTTGTTTCTTTTCAAGAAAGCTGGGGGTATCTGGAAATGCCCAAGAAGCATAACTAACATTATCAAGCAAATACAGGAATGAAAATTACCAGGAAAACTAATGATTATTAGGCTCATGTATTAGGCTGTTTTTGTATGCAAATTACAGAAAACTACTTATCCAACTTAAACAATGAGAGGATTTATTATTACACATAACAAGAAATCCAAAGTTAGTTAACTCACCAGGTCAGTAACAGTCTCTTAAGGATCCATTTTCTTCCCATCCCTCTGCTCTGTCATCTATGGGCCAGTTTCTTCATGGAGGCAAGATGGCTGCAGTATTTTCAGGTATCACATCCAGATAAAACAATGCAGAAAGCGAAGCAGTATTTCTTCCCATGTGCCTTTTTTTTTTTTCTTTCAATCAGATGCCCCTTACATCTCATTGGCCAGAATTGCATCATAAGCTCTTTATAAACCAGTCACTGACAAGTGGAATTAAATTTCCATGATTGGCTTAGACCAATGTACTTCATTTAGAAATATTTACTGAGGACCTCATGCTCTTTATAGCTGAAAATAAACACAAACCATTAAGAAAGGCAAGCATTGTGTAAAGCTCAGGAATATACAAACATTTATGTGAATGGGAAAATCCTGTTAAATTAATTCACCAGTTAATTCATTTTTAATGTTTTTGTCTGAATATACTAGTTATCTACAAAAGGGAAAGAAGATCAATGGGAGGTGCCTATTCCCATGTCAGTGACAAGTTTTCCTGATATTTTCTTGCTCTTGGCAAAATAATTACACAAATCTGAAACTTCAAATGGGAAAAATAATAGAAAGTAGGCATCACCCAATATTTAAACTCTTGTTCTTTTCACCAAGGAAACACCATTACTGAAAAGACATTCTCTTCTCTCAAGAAATAAACATAAGTCCCTGACACTGTTTCATATTTTGTCAATGAGCCAAACTTTGTTTTGTGTTAATGATTAGATTAGAAGAAATTCTTGGATTAAATTATACTGTCAATAAGGGAAATAATCCCTTGAATTTGTAGGGTACTTTGTTTTCAAAGTGTTTTTTCATTAATCTGAATTATATCTTATTCCTTCTCTGAGAATGGATATACAACTGCATTGATTCCTCATATTTTAGGTGTGAGAATGGAGATGTGCCTAAAGTTAAACAATTTACCCAAAGTTTCATGGCTATGTAACTGAAGAGTCAGGATAAAACCAGATTACCTGTATTCCTGCTCCAGTGCTTTTTTTGAGCAATTTAACAAGATTTCATATAATTAAAAATTATTTGACATTAAAAATCCAGCTGGGAACATCATAATCTCCTGATGCCACAAATACAAAATAATGGAATAAATTCAAATATGTCCTCTTTTGGATCTTACTTTCTTCAACCTAGTCCCAGCTTTTAAACTCTTGAAATCTAGTTTGACACCATTAGATATGTTAGGTTCAAAATTTTCCTTTTCCAAATACTCCTTTTCCTTATTAAGAATCACTACATATTCTGTATTAATATAGAATAAATTCAGAATCCAGCAAGTATGGGCTTGGGAACTTGCACGACTTTAAATCCCATTTATATCTTGATTATGAAAGAGTCAAAAGTCAAAGTGAAAAAGGGCAAGATTACCTAGAAAGAGACTCTCAAAGACAAATTTCAGACATATCTCATTAGAAGGTACCTTGACTAGGAAAAATAAGTCTTCATTTTCCTGGATTTCATAAGGATTAAAAGTGAAGAAGTGTCTTAACTCATTCAAAAGTGATGGATGGGGGATAGGAAACTAAGCAAAGAAGCAGGTTCAAAGAAAAAGTTCTAACACTAGAAGAGAGGGGCAACAATGTCTTGGAAAGGATTGTGACAAGCCCTTTCCTTTTGAGAAAGCTGATATAAGTGGGAATTATAGAAAGTAAAACTTGTACATTTCCTGCCTAGACCTCTCTCAAACTCCAGACTGTATGCCGAGACCCAATCATGATCATCACTTAGATATCTGAGTCATATCAAACTCAGCATATCTGAAAGATCCTATCCCGTGATGAAAAATTTTTTGGTAATGAGTGGTGTTGATGCTGACAGAACATTTTAAATGTAATTAATGCCACTGTGTAATACATTTAAAAGTTATTAATGGGGAGCAGGTATAGCTCAGTGGCTGAGTGCCTGCTTCCCATGTATGAGGTCCCAGGTTCAATCCCCAATGCCTTCCTAAAAAAAAAAAAAATAAAGTGGTTAAAATGGCAAAATTCCTGTTATAGGTTACCACAATTTGAAAAGAAATTTTTTTTTTTTAAAAAAAAAACCATATCCTGATCTTTTCCCCTGACCTGCTCGAGCCACATCTTCCCCATCTCAGTGAATGACAACTCCCTTCTTTCCAGTTCCTCAGGTAGAACACTTTGGAGTTATCTTTAACTCCTATCTTTCTCTCAAACCCCACATTTAATCTGACAGAAAATTCTGCGCCTCTACATTTAAAATATATTCAGAATCCAACCATTTCTCTCTGCTTCACTGCTTACCACCCAATATGAGCCACCATCATACTAATCCCTTGAATGACTGCAAAAGCCTGCTATGGTCCCCCTGCTTCTGCCCTTGGCTCTCCGCTGTCTACTTTCAGCACAGAAGCCAGCATGATCCTTCACAATCCTAAGTAAGTTGATGTCACTTCTTTGCTGAACACCCTACAATGGATTCTCAGTACACTCAAGAAAAAAACAAAGTCCTTCCAGAGGCCTACAGAGCCCTTCCTGATCTTCCCACCCTCCACGTCTTCCCTTCCTTCTCGGACAGCCTCCCCTGTATGCCTCTGCCTCAGCCAAACTGGCCTCCTTGCCATCTGGAACACACCAACCACGCTCCCACCTCAGCCTGGGCTCTAAGTGTTCCCACTACCAGGGTCACTGTCCCACACCCCCCTTCATACCTTTGCTCACATTTTACTTTCTCAGTGGGGTAGGATCCCCAGATAAAATACAGGGTACCAGTTAAATTTGAATTTCAGATAAACAATTTTTTTAGTATAAGTGTGTCCCACTTGTTTATCTGAAATTCAAATTTAACAGTGTCCTGTTATTTTTTTGCTTTGTTGTTTTTCTATATCTGGCAACCCTACTATGGGTTCTACCCTGACCCAATTACAACCTGCCTCATACCCAACCCCTCACCACTCCAGATTCCTCTCACTTGCTTTTATTTTTGTTTTTCTTCTCTCCTGACACTCAACTTCTTCTAACAAGTGACATCATTTACTTACACACCATGTTTATTGTTTTTTTGTCTCCCTACTCTGGAAAGTCATCTCCATATGAACAGTTGTAGCATAAAAGCAAGATTTAAGTTATGGCCAAATGATTTTATTTTTCAGCATATTTTTTCCCCTGTTTTGAAGAGTTAGATATATTTCACAAAAACAGGGAAACATAGAAGCTTCTCTGTCTCCACCCTTACTATCCTACATCTAATACATAGAAAAATAAATTAATAGAATTGATTTCCGTTCAAAGCTAACCATTTGCAGTAAACTATAGAAAAATTTGTCTTCCAAAAAAATACACCTTACACATAATGAAATAGGAAATTCCAGTAGGGGGAAAAACGAATCACCTTTTAAAAATCCAAGTGTTGTGAATGAATTTCACAATTATGTCCTTTCTTTGATAGCAACTATATATCTATGTATACATAAAGTAATAAATGGGCTTTTTCTGCAGCTGCGAGAAGGTCATCTATAGGTCAATAAAAGCTATAGAATATGTTACCATCTTGTTTCCTTCCTTTATTCATTCATTCATTCAGTGTACTGTTGTTATTTAGCTACCATGTGCTGAGCAAGGTGTCAGGCATTGGGGAGGACAGTGAGAGAGATACACTTGAAAGGGAAGAAGTATCCAGGTCCAAAGGACCTTGCAAATCAGCTTGAGGAGCCGGTGGGAGGAGCAGGGGGATGGCCTGATCAGATTTGTAGTTTAGAAAAATCACTCTGGCTTCTGGCTACAGTGTAGAGAATAGATTACTATGCTTAGGTGCATTCTATTTGATTAAGAAGTTATTATTATAAAAAGGGTCATAACCTTAACTTCTGGGCCTCAAGGGATAATTTTCAGAAAAGAGCCCTTTGAAGAAACTACTGTAGATCTGTTTTAAAATACTCTATTATGGTCTGTTTAAATGTAGTTTTTCAAAATTATCTATATAGCAAACATCTGCAACTCTATGATAGATGCAATTTTATTCAATTCTGTAAATTTTTGCTAATGAAAGAATATATAAATGGACAATGACCAGGAAATTGACATACCATCAGCAAAACCAGAGAAGGAAATTGACCTACTACCTGCAGCAACCAGTCCAGGAAGCTAAACCACAATTCCTATAACAATCAACTCAAAATAGACTTGACTAATAAATGACAACTTAGTTTTGTCCCTGCTTCCAACTTTGGACCAACCAGAGAAAGTTAACTATGCTTCCCTAACCAATAACATAAGATTCACCACTTCTAGTTAGTTTGCTTCTAGCCTCCCCATGTCAACCACCTATCATTAGGACATACCTGGTGTCTTCCCTTTTTTTCACTATAAAGCTTTCCCACTCTTCTGTCTGCCTTTGTGTCTCTGCCAAATACAAGTGATGGTGGCTGCCTCCCTTGCTATGGCAAGCTGAATAATTGGCCTTTGTTTCACTTGTGTGTTCTTCATTTATTTCCATATGAATAAGGGGAAAAATGGAGAAAAACGAAGAAAAAGCTAGCAGGAATGAACAATTCTGAGTAACACAAACAAGTGAAGTGTGAAGGAACTTCATGTGCACCATCTCATTAATTCTTTCATTAAGCAAAGAGCCTATTTTATTATCATCCCTATTTTGCAGGTAAGATGTTTGAGGTGAGTGGCCCTGCCCTGGGTAAGGGACAGAGTTTATCAGCCTGCCATCTCCAAAGTCCATGTGCTTGCCTCTGAAGTAAGCTGCAAATACATTTATAGTACAGCTAATTTAAGCAGCAGATGGATAGGGGAAAAGATGTGATTATCCTGAATAAAAATGTAATAATGGGGGAAGCGGACTTGGCCCAGTGGTTAGGGTGTCCGTCTACCACATGGGAGGTCCACGGTTCAAACCCTGGGCCTCCTTGACCCGTGTGGAGCTGGCCCATGCGCAGTGCTGATGCACGCAAGGAGTGCCTTGCCACGCAGGGGTGTCCCCCGCGTAGGGGAGCCCCATGTGCAAGGAGTGTACCTGGTAAGGAGAGCCGCCCAGCGCGAAAGAAAGTGCAGTCTGCCTAAGAATGGCGCTGCCCACACAGAGAGCTGATACAACAAGATGATGCAACAAAAAGAAACAGATTTCCGTTCCACTGACAACAACAGAAGCAGACAAAGAAGACACAGCAAATAGACACAGAGAACAGACACAGAGAACAGAGAACCGGGGTGGAGGGGGTGGGGGAGGGAGGGGAGAGAAATAAATAAATCTTTTTAAAAATGTAATAATGGGAAAATGGTCAGCTAAAGCAAAGGGGAAAATTAATTAGCAAAATAAAATTGTGAGGAATTACCATTGTGATAAAATCAAAAAGCCAATTTGCTTCTTAAATGAAGGGATATGGAGATACTTCATTCTTCTGAACACAAGTGTTCCCTGCCCAAACATAGTTTCTGTTGAACTACAGAATTCAAGAGATGCCCTTCTTGCTGAGGTATTAACATTAAAGATGAAATAATACAGAAAAGAAGTCCACTTATTAACTTATTTAATATAACCCCTCTCACATACCCTGGTATATGACATTGACCAGGGAGGCTTAGTCAGCATTCAAACCTGCTGACAGCCAGCTGCTTTTGGTAGATTTGGCTGCCTGATAGGGAAGGAACAATAGGTCTTCCCTCCCCTCAAGCAATTTTCATTCTTTATTCCCCCCAATCTCTGGAATACAGGAGACAGATCTAGTCATTCTGCCTTCATGTCCTTTCTAACACACAGTCTAATCCTGGGCTGGGTGTGCAGCCAATGGTTACCCCCAAGATAAGATTTGAGGAGGACAGGAAATATCTCCTTCCTGAAACCAGCTTCTCTAGTACCTGGTAGAGGTCTCGGATTCATATGCATGCTTGGGTCATTATACATTTACTTCATTAACTGATCAATCACCAAACCTAGTGGGAATGAAACAGAATGGTGAGCTTTGATTGGGAGGATGTGAAGAGGGATGCTGGCCCAGGGTAACCTGCCTCAACAAGGTCAGATAGCCAGGGAGTGGGTGAATCTGTTTAGGTAAGGAGAACAGGGGCTGTATGCCCAATGTGGTAATTTGAGACTGTCCCAGAAAACCGTGTTCTTAAAACCGGCCCCTTCCTGTGGGTGTGAACCTATGGTGGGTGGCACTTCAGTTGAGGTGTGTCCCAGGGCAGGTCTTAATTCTCTTACTGGAGTCCTTTATAAACACAATGAATACAGACAGAAAGAGAAATTCACAGAGGCTGAGAAAGAAAGCCAGACACAAGAAACTGAAACAACAAAACCCAGAGAGAAGGGAGATCCCAGTAGATGCTACCATGTGCCTTACCATGTGACAGAGGAGTCCAGGATCACCAACAGCTGGTCTTTGGGGAGAAAGCATAGCCTGATGATGCCTTGATCTGGACATTTTTCTCAGCCTCAGAACTATAAGCTCTTAAAAATTCCCCATTGTAAAAACCAACCCATTTCTGGTATATTGCAGTTCAGCAGCCTAGCAAACTAAAACACCCAACATACCACAGAGAGCCAGGTATACAGTCAGAGCCATTAAAAGCTTCTTGAATAAATATTGAGGTATTATGAGAAGTACGGATTGGAGGGCAGCCCCAAAACTCATGCTTATTTAATAAGATTTTACTGACTGCATCTGGATAGGCAAGACACTGCTTAATTGAACAGAGTGGTGATAAAGTGAAGTTATCGATATATACCCTCGCCATGGGACATGGTGTGGGTCATTTGTGAGTTTTCCTCTCCCAAGTATAGGTAGATTTTTTGTGCCTTCATATTTATTAATAAAACATCAAAGAAAGAGATGAAAGAGAAGAAAGAGGCAAGACCAAAACTCACTAATTCTTTCAGTCCCTGTCTGATCTCTTAGAGGCTTGTGTGAGGCATCACTTAGGCAGGTGGTTCAATTGTAAATCGGTACACCTTTGTCACTAAGGTGGCTTTTATTGAGAAATACATTTTTGCTGAGAGACTTAAAGTTTAAGTCACCTGGAAATGGAAGGGGGGGGTGAGATTTAAAAGTTCCAATTTGATAAACGGGCAGTCATTACACTTGATGAGACCAGGGGAAAGAGAAACATTCTCACTGCCAGAGCATTTTGCAGATAATTAAAGTGAAGACTGACTTACAGCTGGGCGATTTTAGCATACCTGACACAGGGTTTGACTAGAGCTCTCTCAGTGTCTCTTCCTGTAGTTATGCTATTAGCTTTCAGAATATCATATGTGGGAGAAAAACACTTTTCTTTGAGCTATTCCATTTTTCAATTACTAAAGAGCTTTGAGTTTAAAAGTTCACCGAAAAATCCATCATGCTCCCATCTCAGATATACCCCTTGTCTAATGGGTAGTAACTAGATCACTCTTTCAAAACACTAGAGTCCACATTACTTAAACATCCAGCTGCCCTATTTTACACTTGGAATGGGCTGTGCAATAAACCCATTTGATCTTTTCTCTATTGTCAGCTTCAGGATGTATGTAGGATTTGCTTCTTTACTGTAGGAACAGATTTCTTCTTTGCAGTGTAAGAAGTGATTCATCTCTAGGAGGCTAATTTCTTACAGTTGAGTGCAGGATCTTAATAAATAAACTAAAAAGTGAAGTGCTATTTTGAACAGCCCTCACACCAGCAGGAAGAATCAGTGAATGAGGAACCATGGAAGACTGTTCACTACATACCCATTTACTCCAAAATATTATTTGGATCAGCATTGGATATTCTTTAATAAATTATAAGTGATTCTTCTTTCTGTATTAATTAAGAACTTACACTACCCTTGAAGTGTTTTAACTCCCCCAGTGCCAAGCTTAAGTCTTTTGGATTAATCCTGATGCATGAAGAGCTTTGAAAGCATAACAATGGTAAGCAAAAGTCCTGAGTGATTAAGAAATCAAGATGTGTACAGGTGCTGGTAAAAAAATTAGGCAGAAAGATGGCAAATGGAAATTAGAAAGACTGCTCAGACATACTGTCAGGACAAGCAGAAAATTTAAGACTTGGAATCTGCTAGATTTATAGGGTGGCTTACATTAGAAGAAATATCAATACGGACAGGAGAAGGGGTAAGAAGAATATGAAAGATGCAAATCCCTTAGCAGGGGGACTGGAATAGATTAAGTGCTCAATAAAAGTTAGCATGAAACAAGCAAAAACTTAGTGACAAAAATGGAGATGAGAGCAAATAGTTTTTCTGTGGTCATTTTATATGGGAAAATTGCAGCACTGGAAGATAACACAGGGAATCTTTTGTCCAGGCTCTTGACATCTGTCTTTGCAAGGGCTACTGTAACAAAATACCACAAGCTTGTTGTTTAAACAACAGGAATTTAGTGGCTCAAAGTTTAGTGGCTGAAAATCCAAAATCAAAGTATTGGCAGCTTTCTCTGAAGTCCGTAGCGTGCTGGTGGTGGATTGCTAACAATCAATCTGCCCCTATCGCAGGGTGATCTCTCTCCTTGGTCTCCTCTTAGGACTTTGTGCTTCCCTGCCCTAATTTCCTTTTCTGATAAGGACTCCAGTCACATGGGATTAAGGCTCACCCTGATTCAAATTGGACTTACCCAAACAGGATTTTCCAAGATCCTATTTACAAATGAGTCCACACTCACAGGACCAGGGATTGGACTTGAACATGTCTTGTGGGGACCATGATTCAATCTCCCATAATCTGCCCTTTGGACCCCCAAAAGACACATTCTTCCCACATGGTAAATACATTTACCCCATCATAACATCCCGAAAGCCTTAAGCCACTTCAGTTAATAACTCTAAGTCCAAAATCTTATCAAAATCAGTTGTAGGTGTGCCTTGGATCAAATATATTCTCCATCTGTGGACCTGAGAAACCTGGAGAACAAGGAACCTGTTTGTGGGATAAGCATGGGATACACATGTCCATTCCAGAAGGGAAAAATTGGAGGGAAAACAGGGATTATGGGTTCCAAACAAGTCCAAAACCCAGCAGGGCAAACTTCACTAGACTCTAAGGTCTAATGAAGGCTCATCTGTGACTTGATGCTTTGTTCTCTAGGCTTGCTGGAGCATCAACCCTGCCTTTTCCAAGCACCTGCCCTTTCCAAGTGCTGAATTACTGGCCCCTCTCTCTTGGCCCAAGGAGGTCCTTTCAGCCCCGACTTTTTGCATCTATGGTTCAGCTTTGGGGATCATTCTTCCTTCACCTCACCCTGTCTCTGTCCCTGTCGCTTCAGGCTGGTAGTGTTTCTGCTTATTCAAAATTCTCAAAAACCTTGTAGGTGTTCTATCCAATTCATGGGGATCCAAGACATCAGACCAAAGGATCCTTCATAGATACTTGCATCTCCATTTCTGATTTATTCTGAAATAGTTGATAGGATCTGTGAGTCAAATACATGATCTCTTTAGCAAAGGGCTGTTCAGCCACATCCTAGCCTAGAGTCCCATTCTCTGGAAACTCGCCTCCCAGGAACTCCAGGAAGGCCCTGTTAGAGCCACTACTGGCCTAGTATCAGAGCATGGTGTTTGGATAGGCTGAGAATTTCCAATTTATCAGATGTTGGTTTATTTTTGCTTAACAGTTCAGAACTCACTTTATCTCTTTCCTCTCACATTTTACTATAAGTAGCAAGGAGAAACCAGGCTAAGCTTCCAACAATTTGCTTGGAAATCTCAGCTAAATATATCCAAGTTCATCGTTTACAAGTTCTACCTCCCATTGGACAATAGAAAACAATTTTGCCAAGTTCTCTGCCACTTATAATAAGGATTGCTTTTCCTTCAGTTCCCAGTACACAGCATCATTGCCTTTTATTTTTTTTGCCACAGGTTTTTATTAGCTAGACATGGTAGCATCTGTGCCATTGCTAATACTTTAAAAAAATCAGTTTTATTGATACATATTAATAAAGCATAAATCCATCCAAAGTGTACAATCAGTGGTATTTGGTATAATCACATAGTTGTGCATTCATCACTTCAATCATTATTAGAGCATTTTCATTATTCCAATAATAATAATAAATAAAAAACAAACCTCATCACCTCTCAATCTCCCTGTGTAGGCTTCCCCTGCTGTATTGCTGTTATTCTGTTTATGTTTCTCTGGTTTATCCAAATTTTGTAAAAAGTCTTACATATGCAATAATACTCATTCATATTTCACATGAGATTTCATTATGTTATACAGTCCCATGTACTGTTTTTAGTTTTTAGTTTTCCTTCTAGTAATATATATCCTTTCCTTTCAACCACTGTCATACCTATATAATATTATAGCACTACTAGTTACAAATATCATGATGTGTTTTTACCATTTTTATTCATTTCCAAATATTTCCAAACAACCTTTTTTTTTTTTTTTTTTACCAGTACTGCACAGATTAACCCTCAGCTCTCCATTCTCTATCCTCATTCTATTTTCTGGTGACATATATTCCAATTATTAACTCCAAGAGTTTACACAACATATTTACTTCATAACAGCACAATCATACAGTATTTGTCCTTTTGTGTCTGGCTTGCTTCACTCAACATAATGTCCTCCAGGTTCATCCATATTGGCATATGCTTCACAACTTCATTTCTTCTTATAGCTGCATAATATTCCATTGTGTATATACTCCACAATTTGCTTTTCCATTCATCAGTTGATGGATACCTGGGTTGTTTCCAACTTTTGGCTATTGTGAATAATGCCACTATGCACATCAATGTACAGATGTCTGTTCATGTCACTGCTATCAGATCTTCTGGGTATATACCTAGGAGTGGTATTGCGGGGTCACATGGCAACTCTATATTCAACTTCCTTAGGAAATGTCAAACAGCCCTCCACAGTGGCTGTACCATTCCACACTCCCACCAACAGTGAATAAGCATTCTTATCTCTCCACATCCTCTCTGACACTTGTGATTTTCTGACTTTTTACTAGTGATCATTCTAACAGGTGTGAAATGATATCTCATTGTAGTTTTGATTTGGATTTCCCTACTCGCTAGTATGCCGAACATTTTCTCATGTGTTTATTATCATTTGTGTTTCTTCTTTGGACAAATGTCTAATGAAGTCTTTTGCCCATTTTAAAAACAGGTCATTTATCTTTTTATTGTTGAGTTGTAGAATCTCTTTATATATCATGGATATTAAATCCTTATCTAATGTGATTTCCAAATATTTTCAACCATTGAGTCAGATGCCTTTTCACCCTTTTGACAAAATCCTTTGAGGTGCAAAAGTGTTTAATCTTGAGGAAGTCCCATTTGTCTATTTTTTCCTTTGTTACTCAGGTTTTGGGTAACAAAACCTGAGTAAGGTCCAAGAAAACACCATTTACCACAATATCCTGAAGATGTTTTCCTACATTTTCTTCTAGGAGTTTTATGATTGTACCTTTTCTATAATGGTCCTTAATCCATTTTGAGTTAAATTTTTATAAGGTATGAGATAGGAGTCATCTTTCTGTCTTTCGGACATAGATGTCCAGTTCTCACAGAACCATTTGTTGAATATATTGTTCTGGCTCAGCTGGGTGAGCTTGAAAGCCTTGTCAATAACTACTTGACCATAGACATAAAGTTCTATTTCTGAGTTCTTGATTAGGTTGCATTGGTCAATCTGTCTATCTTTTTATCAGTGCCATGCTGTTTTTACCACTTCAGCTAAATAATACGCTTTAAAGTCAGGAAGTGAGAGTCCTCTAACTTCGTTGTTCTTTTTAAAGACGTTTTGGGCTATTCAAGGCCCTTTACCCTTTCAAATAAATTTGATAATTGGCTTTTCCATTTGTGCAAAAAAGACTGTTGGGGGAAGTGGATTTGGCTCAACTGATGGAGCGTCCGTCTATCATATGGGAGGTCCAGGGTTCAAACCCTGGTGAGCTGGCCCACATGCAGTGCTGATGCACGCAAGGAGTGCCATGCCATGCAGAGGTGTCCCCCACATAGGGGAGCCCTACGCACAAGGAGTGTGCCCCACAAGGAGAGCCACCCCACGTGAAAAAAGTGCAGCCTGCACAGGAGTAGCACCGCACACACAGAGAGCTGATGCAGCAAGATGACACAACAAAAAAAAGAGGCACAGATTCCTGGTGCCACTGACAAGAATGCAAGCAGACACAAAACACACAGTGAATGGACACAGAGAGCAGACAACTGGGGCAGGGGAGGGGAGGAGAGAGAAATAAATAAATAAATAAATAAATAAATCTTTTTTTAAAAAAAGACTGTTGGGATTTTTATTGGGATTGCATTGAATCTGTAAATCAGTTTGGGTAAAATTGTCATCTTAACAATATTTAGTCTTCCAGTCCATGAATACAGAATGTCCTTCCATTTATTTGTCTTCTTTGGTTTCTGTTAGCAATGGTTTTAGTTTTCTGAATACAGGTCCTTTTTGTCCTTGGTTAAGTTTATTCCTATTTGATTCTTTTAGTCACTATTAAAAATGGAATTTTTTTTCTTTTTAAAATTAATTAATTTTTAATGTTACATTAAAAAAATATGAGGTCCCATATACCCTCCCCATCCCCCTCACCCCACTCCTCCCATAAACACAACCTCCTCCATCATCATGGGACAGTCATTGCACTTGATGAATACATCTCTGAGCACTGCTGCACCACATGGTCAATGGTCCACATTACAGTTTACACTGTCCCCCAGTCCATCCAGTGGGCGATGGGAGGACATACAATGTCCAGAAACTGTCCCTGCAGTGCCACCCAGGACAACTCCAAGTCCTGAAAATGCCACCACATCACATCTCTTCTTCCCATTCCCACCCTCAGCAGCTACCATGGCCACTTTCTCCATCTCAGCGCTACATTTACTTCCATTACTAATCACATTAGTTCCAGAATAGAGTATCAGTAAGTCCACTCTAATCTATACTCTATTCCTCCATTCTGTGGACCCTGGGATGGTTATATCCCCTCCACCTCTGTATTGAGAGGGTGCTTCGATTCCACTTGGCTGATGGATGTAATTCTCCTGTTTGCAGTTGTAGGCACTCTTGGTGCCCTGATGTGGTGGTTGACCTTCTTCACCTCCCTGTTAGCTGAGTGGGGTAAGTCCAATAAACCAGAGGGTAGGAGTTGCAAGTCTGTTGAGGCTCAGGGCCTGGCTATCACATGGAGAATCCAGAGATTCAGGTCCCCTGAGTATACACTAAACCCCAGTGCCAACTACAGGTCTGGCAAAAGTGATAGGAGAGGCTTGTGAACCAAGATCACACCTGAGTCCAACTCAATCACACTCAGGACCACAAACTCCAAGGTAGGGCCAACTTACATGGCATTGAAGTCCATTTGCCGTGACCATAGAACATGTGGGTCTCTGTAGTCCTCAGAAGAACCAATACCTGGGGTTGTATCTACTTTAGCTGTCTCTGGGACTCTGCTGAGGTGTGCATAAGGGCAATGCCTCTGATGATCTCCCAGCTCTTTTTTGGAGACTCATAGCCATATAAACTCATTTGTCCTTTCAATTTCCCTTTTTCATTCAGGGTCAAAAAGCATTTTTAACTCCTGATATTACATGTAGGCTGAAATATTCTGCTGGTCTGAGTTGACCCTTTTATTCAAGGTCATTCTCCAGCCACATCATCAGCTGGTACTTGGTAGTAATTCCTCGGTGCCAGGGAGGCTCATCCCCAGGAGTCATGTCCCATGCTGGGGGGAAGGCAACGCATTTACATGCTGAGTTTGACTTTGAGACTGGCCATATTTGAGCAACATGGAGGCTCTCAGGAGGTAACTCTTAGGCATCCTGCAGCTCTAGGCCTAGTTCTTACTTCAGGCACACAGGCCGACAAGCTTAGTCATTAGCATCAAGGGCTCATTATTGGACCATCCTTCCTTATTGGTCTTAGCCATTGCACTCGGAGGATTGTTGCTGTTCCATTAGGGTATGCAACAGAGCTCCCCCGGCCAGGAACTCAGCACTCCCCCAGCCATCGTTCCCAACTGTAAACACTATGAAAATATCCAAACATTTTTATGCACCCCATATATATGCCCTGGAGAACTCCCTCCCAACCATGCACCCCCCACCAATAACACCTCATACCAGTATTCCTCCCCCACCCCCATCAAACCCCTCTGTGGTCCAAAACCTCCCTGAAAATGAAGCCCAATATATTACCAGGTTCCATTAATAGTAAAATGAAATATAGTGATGGGTTTAAAGGTTAGATATAGAATACATAATAATTTAGAAAAATTAAAGTAAAAATAAATTGGGGTATCAAAATATTAAAAAATTAAAAAGCTTTGTTTTTGATATTTTGCCTTCCATCACTGCAATAAGTGTTGCACTGTATGCACATTGGCAATGAAACTTCTTCCATCTCTTCCTCAGGGTCTACGTCCTTTCTTTTTCTCTTTTTTTTCCCTCTAATTATTAAGCTTGTCTTCACAAAAGTTTTAGATCACAGTAATTCATATATACAATATACAGTACTCCCACATATTCAACATCAGACACTTTGTTCCTTCCCCAGCAATAATCTTTTTACATGTTCATATATATTTACTGCAACTGATGTAAAGATATTGAGACAATAGCTTTCAAACAAGGTTACACTTGGGTTTACATTGTATTTTAGACTATACAATTTTCTAAATTTTTAGTTATCTTATATTTTACATTATGATTTACATTTTAGCCTATCAGCCCCTATAAATTTTTGGTGTAATTTAACATGTCCTATATCCATCCTTGCTTAATCTTGTGGAACACTTCCATTGCCCCACAGTTACACTGATTCCACCTTTTCAAGACCTCTTTCCCCCTCCCCTCAGGGCCCACAGTGACAGTCAATCTTCATTGCTTGAAGGGTCATGTTCAGAGATACTTGCAACAATGTCAAGGGCTTGACATGCTCGACTGCCCTAATGCATTGGGAACCACAATTTCTCTCAAGAGATACAATTCCCTCTATTTGAGAACATCAGTCTTCCCCAGGATGTGGGTATCTTCACTCTCATTATACGGGTCTCTATCCAATCATATAACCCACTATGACAAAATGGGCACTCGCACACTCCCTAGAAGCCTGTCCTGTGTCAGATTATCCCCTTTAAGCATCTTAAAGAGGTAACTTTCCTTATTATATTTTTGAAAAAGTTTTCCCAACAATATACTCTCAGTCACAAACCTGACAATCTCCTATGTTCATATGTTCCCCTACCCTCCCCCCAATTTCTTGGGCCATATTACCCATCCTCCCCTCCCCAGCCCCCCTCAGGCCTACAAAGCCCTACCCAAAGGTATCCCTATGCTACCATTTTATCCCTTCCCTGTACAAATACTTACCTCCAGCTTATCATAGATTTCACCCAGGTAGGTGTCAGCTCGCAACCTTCTTTGACCCCCCAAATTCCTTTAAGCTTATCATTCAGTCTCTAGCTCTCTGAGGCAGATTGGTTTACTTATTTCATATCATTGAGGTCATGTAGAATTTGTTCTTCAATGCCTGGGTTGCTTCACTCAACATAAGGTTCTCAAGATTCATCCATGTTATCACGTGTGTTTGTAGTGTATTCATTCTTAAAGCTGAGTAGTATTCCATTGTATGTATATACCACATTTTATTTATCTATTCATTTGTTGATGGGCATTTGGGTTGATTCCAACTTTTGGCAATACTGAACAATGCTGCTATGAACATTGTTGTGCATATATCGGTTTGTGTCCTTGTTTTCAGTTCTACTGGGTATATACCCAGCAGTGGAATTGCTGGGCCATATGGCAAATCTGTAGCTAGTTTTTTGAGAAACCACCAAACTGTCCTCCAGAATGGCTGGATCCTTCTGCATTGCCACCAGCAGTAGATGAGAGTTCCCATTCCTCCACATCCTCTCCAGCACTTGTAGTCTTCTGTTTTTTTCATAGCTGCCAATCTTATGGGAGTAAGATGGTATCTCATTTAGTTTTGATTTGCTTTTCCCTGATAGCTAGATATTTGGAGCATTTTTTCATGTGCTTTTTAGCCATTTGTATTTCTCCTTTGGAGAAGTGTCTGTTTAAATCTTTTTCCCACTTTTTAAATGGGTTGTTTGTGTTTTTATTTTCAAGATATAGGAGTTCTTTATATATGCAGGATATCAGTCTCCTATCAGATATATGGTTATCAAATATTTTCTCCCATTGTGTAGGTTCTCTTTTCACATTCTTGACAAACTCATTTGAGGTGCAGAAGGCTTTAGTTTTGAGGAAGTTGCATTTATCTATTCGTTCTTTTGCTGCTCGTGCTTTGGGTGTGAAATTCATGAAGCCATTTCCTATTACAAGTTCCTGTACATGGTTCCCAACATTGCTTTCCAAAGTCTTTATGGTCTTAGTTCTTATATTTAGATCTCTGGTACATCTTGAGTTGATTTTTATATAAGGTGTGATCTGGTAATCCTCTTTCATTCTTTTACATATGGATATCCAGTTCTCCAGGCACCATATGTTGAAGAGGTCATTGTCTCCCAGTTGAGAGGGTCTGGTGGCCTTATTGGATATTATATGACTGTATAATGAGGACCTATATCAGAACTCTCAATTCGGTTCCATTGGTCCATGTGTCTATCCTTGTGCCGATACCATGCTGTTTTCACTACTGTAGCTTTGTAGTATATTTTGAAGTCAGGTAGTGTGATTCCTCCAATTTCATTTTTCTTTTTCAATATGTCTTTGGCTATTTGGGGCCTTTTTCCTTTCCAAATAAATTTCATAGCTAGTTTTTCTAGTTCATTAAAGAATGCTGTGTTGATTTTTGGGGGGATTGCATTGAATGTGTATATCAGTTTTGGTAGGATAGACATCTTAATAATATTTAGTCTTCCTATTCATGAACAGGGAATGTTTTTCCATTTATTTAGGTCTTCTTTGATTTCCTTGAACAGTGTTGTGTAGTTCTCTGTGTATAAGTTTTTAAATCTTTAGTTAAATTTATTCCTAGGTATTTGATTTTTTAAATTTACTATTGTAAATGGTATTTGTTTCTTGATTTCCTCCTGAGATTGCTCATTATTGGTGTACAGAAACGCTACTGATTTTTGCACATTGATCTTATAAGCTGTGACTGTACTGACTCATTTATGAGTTCTAGAAGCTTTCTTGTAGGCTTCTCAGGGTTTTCTATGTATAGGATCATGTCATCTGCAAATAATGAAATTTTGAATTCTTCCTTTCCAATTTGGATGCATTTTATATCTGGTTCTTGCCTCAGTGCTTGAGCAAGTACTTCTAAGACAATGTTAAATAGAAGGGGTGATAGTGGGCATCTTTGTCTTGTCAGGATTTCACCATTGTAGATGATGTTGGCTGTGGGTTTTTCATATATGCCCTTTATCATGTTCAGAAAAGGGTGCTGTATTTTGTCAAATTCTTTTTCTGCATCTGTAGATATGATCACGTGATTTTTTTCCTTCAATCTGTTTATATAGTGTATTACATTGATTGATTTTCTTATGTTGAACCATCCTTGCATACCTGGAATGAATCCCACTTGGTCAAGGTGTATAATATATTTAATGTGTTATTGAATGCAATTAGCAAGTATTTTGTTGAGGATTTTTGCACCTAGGTTCATTAGAGAAATTGGTCTGTAATTTTCCTTTGTTGTGGTGTCTTTGTTTGGCTTTGGTACTAGGGTAATGTTAGCATCATAGAATAAGTTAGGCAATGTTCCTTCTGTTTCAATTTTTTGGAAGAGTTTAAGCAAGAATAGTGTTAATTCTTTCTGGAATGTTTTGTAGAATTCACCTGTGAAGCCATCTGGCCCAGGGCTCTTCTTAGTTGGGAGGTTTTTAATGACTGATTCTATCTCTTACTTGTGATTGGTTTGTTGAGATCGTCAATTTCTTCCTTTGTCAGTAGAGGCTGCTTATGTGTTTCTAGGAATTTGTCCATTCCCTCTAAATTGTCATTCTTATTGGAGTATAGTTTTTCAAAGTATGCTCTTATGATAGTCTTTATTTCTGTGGGGTCAGTGGTGATATCTCCTTTCTCATTTATTTTGTGTATTTGCATCTTCTCTCTTTTTTTCTTTGTTAGTCTAGCTAAGGGTTTGTCAATTTTATTGATTTTCTCAAAGAACCAGCTGTTGGTTTTGTTTATCTTTTCAAGTGCTTTCTTATTTTCTATCTCATTTAGTTCTGGTCTTATCTTTGTTATTTCTTTCTTCCTTCTTCCTTTGGGGTTACTTTGTTGTTGTTTTTTTTTTACTAATTCCTCCAAGTGTGCAGTTAGCTCTTTCTTCTTTTTTGATGTATAAATTTATGGCTATAAATTTCCCTCTCAGTACTGCTTTTACTGCATCTCATAAGTTTTGGTATGTTGTGTTATCATTTTCATTAGTTTCAAGGTAGCTATTAATTTCTTTTGAGATTTCCTAATTGACCCATTGTTTTTCTAAGAGTGTGCTGTTTAATTTCCATATCTTGGTTTGAAATCTGGGCCTCTGGCCCTTACAGATTTCCAGCTTTACTCCACTATGGTCAGAGAAATTATTTTGTATGATTTCATTCTTTCTGGATTCACTGGGACTTTCTTTGTGGCCTAGCATTTGGTCTATCTTGGAGAATGAGCCATGTGCACTTGAGAAGAATGTATATCCTGCTGTATTTGGGTGTAATGTTCTGTATATGTTTATTAGGTCCAGTTCCTCTAATATACTGTTCAAAGTTTTTGTTTCTTTATTGATTTTCTTTTGAGATATTCTGTCCAAAGTTGATAGTGATGTATTAAATTTCCCCACTATAACTGTAGAGGCATCTATTCTTTCACTTAGTTTTTCCAGTGTTTGCCTCAAGTATTTGAGGCGCCCTTGTTAGGAGCATAAATGTTTATGATTGTTCATTCTTCTTGAAAGATTATCCCTTTCACTAATATGTAGTGTACATCTTTGTCTCTCACAATTGCTTTGCATTTAAAGTCTATTTTGTCTGATATTAATATAGCTACTTCTGCTCTTTTTTGATTATTGTTTGCTTGTAAGATTGTTTTCCAGCCATTCACTTTCAACTGCCTTGAATCCCTGGATCTAAGATGTGTTTCTTGTAGATAACATATAGATGGGTCATATTTCCTTATCCAATCTTCCAAACTGTGTCTCTTAACAAGTGAGTTTAATCCATTGATATTTAGTGTTATTATTTTCAAGGAATTAGTTTTATTAGCCATGTTTTCTTAGGATATGTGTTTGTCTTATGTTGTTTGATTTTTTTAAAAAATAGTTTTAGTTGTTCTTACACTCTCCTCCAACTCTGTCTCTCCTGTTTGTTTCTTTCCTCCTGCTGAACTCCCTTTTAGTATTTCTTGAAGGGCAGGTTTCTTGTTGGCATACTCTCTTAGTTTCTGTTTATCTGTGAGTATTTTGAACTCTCCATCATTTTTGAATGCTAGCTTTGCTGGATAGAATATTCTTGGTTGGAAATTCCACTGCCTTCTTGCCTTCATGGTTTCAGATGAAAGATCAGCACTTAATCTTATGGAGCCTCCCTTGTATGTGATGGTTCTCTATTCTCTTGCTGCTTTTAGTGTTTTCTCTTTGTCTTGTGCATTGGATAATTTGACAAGTATATGTCTTGGGGTAGGCATCTTTGGATTTATGCTGTTCAGGGTGCATTGTGCTTCCTGGACATGTACATCCATCTCCCTCAATAGGTTTGGGAAGTTTTCAGCCATTATTTCCTCCAACACCCCTTCTGTCTCCTTTCCCTTCTCTTCTCCTTCTGGGATACCTATAATGCATATATTTGTGCATTTTGCATTATCATTCAGATCTCTAAGTCCCTGCTGGATTTTTTCTGTCTTTTTATCAATTAATTCTACTATCTGTTTATTTCAGATGTACTGTCTTCCACATCACTAATTCTTTCCTCTGCCTCTTCAAATCTGCTGTTATTTGCTGAAAGTTTATTTTTGATTTCTTGGATTGTCCTATTGATCCCCATCATCTCTGTGATCTTTTTGTGCATGATCACAATTTCTTCTGTATGCTCTCAAAGTGTTTTCTTAATATGCTTAATCTCTTCCTTCACTTCATTGAATTGGTTCATGATACATGTTTTGAGAGCTTTAATTACTTGTTTGGTGTTCCACTTCTCTTCCTGGTTTTTAATTTGTTCATTGTATTGGGCCATGTTTTCTTGATTATTGGTATGGTCTGTAGTTTTTTGTTGCTGTCTAGTCATCATTTTATCTTCTTGGATTTATTCTGTTGATTATCTTCTTATTCTAGCCTTGGGGTTTAATTAGCTGTTGTTTTTGTGTGCATGTTAAGTCTTCTCTTTGTCACTTTTTTCTTCTTATTCTATTTCCTTGTTGTTGGCTAAGTTCCCTTGAAGGAAAATATTAGGTCCAGAGAAAGCAAAAGGGGTAAGAAAAGAAAAGAAAAAAAAGTATTGATAGTGAGTGTTAGCAGAAGAACCATATGAGATCTAGGAGAATGGATATAGAACTCATGGAAGCTGTGTATAGTTATAACCATAAAAAAGTGGAGTACCTATAATGAGATATTAAACAGAATATGGGGAGGAATTAAAAGGTCAGTGTGATCAGGAAAGAGGGAAAAAGAAAAGAGAGGACAATAACATAAAGAGTGAATAAATGATAGAAAGCAAAATAGAGGTATTAGAGATAAGATGTCAGAAATATTGGGGGCTAAACAGAGAGGGCGGAATGTAAGGGAAGCAATAAATGATGGAGGAGAGAATGATGTAAAGGAAAGGGGATAGTGTTGGTAGCCAAAATCAGTACACACAGAAAAGAGAAAATTGAGGATGAGGAAGCACAGCAAATAAGAAATGTTGCCTGCAGCACTAATATAAAAAAAAAAAAAGAAAAAAGGGGGAAAGAAAGAGAGAAGAAAAAAAAGTAGAGAGAGGGGAGAAAAAAGAAAAAGAAAAAAAAGGTGGTGGTGGGGATAAAGAGGAAGGAAAACAAGAAAACAGACCAAGAAAAAGACCAGATAAGGCCTCAGGCAATGAATCCTCTTTGCAATTGAATAAACTGCTTAGGAGTCTGACCTTCCCTCTTTCTCCCTTCCTCACTTCCTTCTCTCTCAAGGCAGCAGGAAGTCTGCAAGAGGGCTCCTGTAGGAAATTCAAATGGGTCCCTGGTGAATCAAATCACCTGAGAAAATAATGACTCTTAATTTCTCAAGAGTACCCACCCCTTTCCAGAAACCCTAAATATGCTATTGGAAGACTGCAAAATACATCCTACTGTCCCTCTCCCTTAAGTGTGCCACAAGGGGGCTTGAGGGCAAGCATGCAAAAGTTTGGCTCTCAGAACTGGCCGCCTCCGAGGTCTGAGGCACGAAATACGCCTCCCTTGGTTGGCCCCTCGGGACGAGGTATGCACCTACGCCTCCCCACAGGGGAAACTCACGCAAGCCCCTCACACCACCTCCGTCTGGGCCAATCTCAGGGCCTCCTACCTCGTAAAGACACGCCTGCTCTCTTCCACCTATCAGCGAGCTATCCCGCTCAGCCCTCTCAAATTTAAGCTCTCCCTAGTAACTACTGACCAGCCTAGTAGACGAGTTCTGCTTCTATGCCCTTATAAGGTAACAACAGCTAATCTAGCCTATCAGAACCCAATCACCCTCCACCAATCCCCTCTCTTCATACTCTATAAAACTGCTTGTACTTCCTCAATAAAGTAGACCTGCACCATCCGCCTCGTCTCCGCAGTTGTCCTTCGAGTCACTGTGCGTCCTCTCACGCCTGCGCCTCCCCACCCCGAGCCCCCTGTCTAGAGAAGCGGGGGCTCCTCACCTCAGGGGCTGGTTAATTTTCTGACTCCTCCTACTCCCAGACCAAGTTTCCTATCCCAGGGCATTTATGTAAATTGGACTCTTTCACCAGATTCACCTCTTCTCTATTAGGCTCTCACCAAGTCAGCTAATATCTCCTCCAAACTCAACAAAAAAGGGGAGAACCAGAAAATTGAACCTACACTCCTTGGCTCCTCTGCACCTCCCACCTAAACTCTCCCACTTCCAGAGTTAGTCCGTGTCTGGAGGGGTAGGGCAATGCCAGATTTCCGGGAGTGCTGGGCTCGGGAAACAGAGACCTGGGAGAATGTGGACATGGGGTATTTAGCGTGGACTGCAGGGGCTCAGGGGACACAGGCTTGAGGTTCACACATTTGGGGGACACAGGGCTTGGAGACTCCGCCCCATGACCTGCTGTTCTCAGTGAACACTGGGGCTCTTAGCCCTAGGGGGGAGGGATTTACCTTCCCTCTGCTTCCGTGTTCAGTGTTAGAAACCCGCAGTTCTACCTTGAGCAAACACTAATTCTGCTGCAGTCTCTCCAGATCGATGTCCAGACACCTCCTGCCCTGCAGGTTTCTGAAACAGCCTGCTCCGGTAGGACTCTGTGGCCACACAGCCGGTCTTTTGTAAGAGAAATGATGACAGTAGAGTTACTCAGACACCATCTGCCCCGCCTCCTTTTTTTTCAGATTTTCTCTGCAGAATGCTCATCAATAGTGTACAGAAACACTATTCATTTTTGCATATTAATCTTGTATCCTGCCATTTTGCTGAACTTGTCTATTAGTTCTAGTAGCTTTATTGTGCATTTTTCAGGATTCTCTGATTTAGGATCAAATCATCAGCAAAGAGCAAAAGTTTTACTTCTTCCTTTCTTATTTGGCTTCCTTTTATTTCTTTATCTAGCCTAATTGCTTTAGCTAGAACTTCTAGCACAATATTGAATAACAGTGGTGACAGTAGGCATTCTTGTCTTGTTCGTATCTCAGCAAGAAAGCTTCAGTCTTTCACCATTGAGTACAATGCTAGCTGTAGGTTTTTTCATATATGTACCTTACCATATTGAGAAAACTTTCTTCTATTCCTATCTTTGAGTGTTTTTTTTTTTTTGTCAAAAAAGGATACCATATTTTGTCAAACACCTTTTCTGCATCAATCGAGAGGATCATATGATTTTTCTTTTTCAATTTATTAATGTGATTTATTACACTAATTGATTTTCTTGTGTTGCATACACACTTGCATACCTGGGATAAAATCCACTTGATTGTGTTGTTTACTTCTTTCAATGTGCTTTTGGATTTGGTTTGGAAATATTTTGCTGAGGATTTTTGCATCTATATTCATTAGAGGTATTGGTCTGTAATTTTCTTTTTTCATACTATCTTTACCTGGTTTGGGTAGGAGGGTGATGTTGGCTTCATAGGATGAGTTTGGTAGCATCGTTTTCTCTTCAATTTTTTTGGAACAGCTTGACCCAGACTGGCGTTAGATTATCTTTGACTCATTGGTAGAAATCACCTGTTTAGCTATCTGGTCCTGTGCTTTTCATCTTTGGAAGGTTTTTAATGACTGTTTCAATCTCCTGTGATTGGTTTGCTGAGGTCTTCTGTTTCTTTTAAGGTCAGTGTAGGTTGTTCATGTGTTTCTAGGGATTTGTCCATCTTATCTACACTGTCTAGTTTTTTTGGCATACAGTTGTTTACAATATCATCTTATGATCTCTTATTTCTGTGGGGTCAGTGGTAATGTCCCCCCTCTCACTTCTGATTTTATTTGAGTCTTTTCTCTCTTTTTCTTTGTCACTCTTGCTAAGGGTTTGTCAATTTTGTTGATCTTCTCAACCAAATTTGGTTTTATTGATTCTATTGTTTTTGTTCTTAATTTCATTTATCTCTGCTCTGATCTTTACTATTTCTATCCTTCTGCTTGCTTTGGAATTGGTTTGCCATTCTTTCTGTCCCTCCAGGTATGCAGTTAGATCTTCAATTTTAGCTCTTTTTTAATGTAAGCGTCAAGGCTATTACTTCCCTCTCAGCACTGCCTTTGTGGTGTCCTGTAGGTTTTGATATGCTGTGTTCTCATTTTCATTCATTTCAAGATATTTACTGAATTCTCTAGCAATTTCTTCTTTGACTCACTTATTATTTGAGTGTGTCCTTTAATCTCCGTATATTTATGAATTTTCCTTTTTTCTGTCCATTATTTCCAGCTTCATTCTGTTATGATCAGAAAAGTGTTTCATATAATGTCAATCTTTTCTTTTGGTTTAAACAACAGTAATTTATTATTTAATGGTTTTGGAGGTTAGAAGTCTGAAATTAAGGTGTCTACAGGGTCATGCTTCCTCTTAAAGGGAGAGAATCTGTTCCATGCCTCTCCTTTGCTTCTGGTGGGTGGCCAGTGATCCATGGCACTCCTTGGTTTGTGGCAACATCACTCAATCTCTGTCTCTGACACCCAGCTCTCTCTCTGTCTTTCTGTCTCTGCCTTCTCTTCTCAATCTTTTCAAATTTATTGAGACCTGTCTTGTTATTCAACATATGGTCTATCCTGGAGAAGGATCCAGAAGTGTGTGAAAAGAATGTATATCCTGCTGTTTTAGGGTGTAATGTTCAAAAAATATTTGGTAGGTCTAGTTCATTTATCATATTATTCAAGCTGTTTCTTTCTTGACCCTCTGTTCGAAAGTTCTGTCCTATACCAAGAGAGGTATATGGAAGTCTCCAACTATTAATATTATTGTAGAGACATCTATTTTTCTCTTCAGTTTTGCCAGTGCATGCCTCATATATCTTGGGGCATCCAGGTTCAGTGCATAAGTATTTATTATAGTTATTCCTTCTTAGTGAATTGCACCTTTTATTAATATAATGACCTTCTTCATCCCTTATAGTAGTTTTGCATTTAAAATCTATTTTGTCCTGTATCTTGTCAGATTATTTGGTTTGTTCCTTTGGCTGGACCATCTCTTCCTGTTCCCTAATATGGCTTGTAATTTTTTTTCTGATGCTTAAGCATCTGATTATGTTAGTGAATTTACTCTGATGGTCAATTTCTCTCTTTTGTTTAGTGGAGTTTTTTCCCATAGCTCTTCTTTGATTTTTTTTTTTTAAAGATTTATTTATTTCCCCCCACTTCCCTGCTGTTTGCTGTCTGTGTCCATTCACTGTATGATCTTCTGTGTCTGTTTCTTCTTCTTCTTTTTTTTGGTCTTCTCTTCTCGTATTCTTCTCTAAGCTTCACCAGGATTCAATCCTGGGGACCTCTGGTGTAGGAGAGAGGTTCCCTGTCACTTGTGCCACTTCAGTTCCTGGTTTCTATTGCATCTCACCTTGACTTTCCCCTGCATCTCTTTCTATTGTATCATCATCTTGCTGCATTGCTCACTGTGTGGGCCTGGCTCGCTGCATGGGCCTGCCGTGCCTTCACCCGGAGGTCCTGGGGATCAAACCTGGGTCCTCTCATATGGTAGATGGAAGCCCAGTTGCTTTTGCCACATCTCCTTCCCTCTTTTTTAATTTTTAGTTCACTTTATTCAGAATCTTTAAAATGGCCCAGCTCATCAAAATCAGGCCACACTGATTTTCTGGGGCATAGATTTTCTTCCAGGAGTTGGGACTAAAGAGAGACCTAAAAGTACTTTTTCTCCTAGCAGTTTCCTGTCCAGCCAGCAGTTGGCACTCATCAGAGAACCTTTCCACAGAGGTGTTTCTTTCAACTTCCACTTGCCCATGTTTCTGGTCTGGCCAGAACCAAGATTCAAAGCAGTCTCTGCTGGCCAAATTCACTGAAGAGAAACCATTCTCCACCCTCTGACACACTCCTCCTCTTCCCTTGTAACACCTGTTAGGGAGAAAAACATCTGTTTCCCTCTCATTTGGCTGCAATGAGCCAGGGGTTTTATCCAGGCTAAATGGCTTGAGAGTGGGGGATGGGTGCCCTTCCATAGTGTTTTAGTAACTCATGCTTGTTATTTCAGGTTCTTGTCTCCCTGTCACTTGCCCTCTTTGGGGTTGCGCGGCACTGTCTAGTCTGCTGATCCCCAAAGCAGGTCCCTCAGACAGCTTTTGGCCCTTTTTCCATTGTTTCTGTGAGAAAACTGAGCCTTGCCTGCTTACTCCAAAGCCATCTTCCCAGAACTATCCATCATTTCCTTTTAAGGCCTCACTGGAAGCATCTTTAACATCCATGTTTGTACCAACATTCTGTTCAGGACTATATATATATATATATATATATATATATATATATATATATATATATATATATATATATATCCTCTAAGATAAAAGAAACTCTCTACTGCTCTCACTTTTTTCTGAGCCCTCACTGGAATCATTTTCAATGTCTGTATCTCTCCCAATAGTCTCTGCAAGGCAGGTTAGGCTTTTCCTATCAAGTATTTAAAAATTCTTCTAACCTCTACCCCTTGGCTAATTCCAAAGCCACTTCTTCATTTGTAGGTATTTTTTACAGCAGTACCAAACTTCCCAGGTCCAGAAACTGTTTTAGTTTGCCAGGGCTGGTATAACAATATACCACAAACTGCTTGACTTAAATAACAAGAATTTAGTGGCTCAAAGTTTAGAGGCTAGAAGTCCAAAATCAAAACAACCATGCTTTCTCCCAGAAGTCTGTAGTGTTCTGGTGGTGGCTTGCTGGCAATCAATCTCTGCTTCTGTCACATAGTGATCTGTCTTCTTGATCTCCTGTGGATTTCTGCTTCCTTATCTAAATTACTTTTGCTTATAAGGATTCCAGTCATATCATATTGAGGCCCATCATGATTCAATTTGGCCCCATCCAAACAGGATCTTCAAAGGTCCTATTTACAAATGAGTCCACACCCACAGGACCAGAGACTGGATTTGAATATGTCTTTGTGGGGGACATGATTCAATCTACCACAACGTCTGATGACATCTGATTATAACCTGAGATGAACTATTTCAGTTTAACTAATTGAGCAATAAAATCATACTTCTATGCCAAAACAATGTTCTCTTTCTGTTAATACAATCTCAGTTCTTTATGCATAGGATTCTCTCAGTTTGAAGAACTTTGACCAATGACTTATTTCAAAGCCATTCTTAGAGGATTGCCATTGGATTTCCAGCCAAGATCCTGTAAATTGGAGGCTTCTTTTCTGGGGGAGGGTGAACCAAACACTTAGTGATACTGAAATGTCTCATCTCAAAAGAAACTGAGAACCAGGACCAGAAACCTATCCCTGGGGGCTCCCCAGCAATGGTCTCCCCCAATAATCTCATGGATAGAAATCTAAGTGTTACTTAAATATTTCAGATTTCAACTTTACCCCAACATTAAAGTTTCTTCATTGATGGGCTTTTCATAGGAGTAGTAAATAATTTGATAAGATTTTCTTGACTAATGCCCAATAGAAAGCTTAAATAATGTTCCCCTTGGTTTCCCTCAAGGTAAGCCCTTGCCCACAGGTGAAGTACAAATCTATAAAACTAAATACATGCTCACTTTACTGCTAGGCAGTCAAAGTTCAGTTTTTACCTGAGCACAATTGTACAATAGGAGATTTTAGGTTGAGTTAGAGTGATAAACAAATGCAAGCTAATTTCATGGAATAATTTCTCTAGGAAGAAACAAACCATATAAAAACAATCCTCTTTGTAGACCTTCAATTAAACTATGCTGTGTCATGGACACAATACTAATCATAACCTGGAATAGAAAGGTATTGTTTCAAACCTATTATGTACAAATCATCTAATTTTTCAAGGTTAATGAGTGTAATTTACCCATCTTTGGTTACTGAAGGGGTTACATATGAGAAACAAAACTTAAGAGTTCATCCATTTCATTTCTGTTGTTGATTCACCCACATTTGTTGGGCTTTTATGTCCAAGTAATTGATTTGTATAATTCTGTCCAAAGCAGATGGGCAACTGCTCATGGCCACTTGCAAACCATTTAGATTATTATTGTACTGATGTTTATTCAAGGCCAAATGGAGAGAATATAAAAGGTGTGATGTTCAACTTCACATAACAATATGAAAAATCTATTTGGTCTCAGCAGGAAAATAGATTTTCTCTACCAATCAGTTTCGTAAGTGCAGGTGAATTAATTCTGTCCATGTGGCTGGACTAGCTACCCAAATTAATTATGGCACAATTTTCTAGTTCCACATATATTGCAAACCCTCCAAGATCATAATAAAAGAAGAGTCATTTCCAATTCTACTTGATGCTAAAATCCACAGTGAAGACATATTATACCTCTCCTCATACTTATGAACCAGAGGATAAAAACTATAATTTGTTAAAAATAAGTAAATTGATAGTCTACACAAATAATTCACCAAAGCACTAATTCTAGTTTTTAATGAATAATTTTTAAATTTTACTTTAGAAAATACTATACTGAACCTCACACCTTTGGAGCCTTGTTTTGAATTATAATTAGTACCATTAAAGTAGCACAAAGTCTTTAAAGAAACGTTCAGTTTTCTTTTCTACAAATTTATTATATAAATTTTATTTTTTTATGTTTAGACTTAAGCATTTGGATAGATCTGAACAACTTTTGGGGCCAGTGTTTACTAGGTAAATAGCAGTACACAGTTTTCTTTATGCCACTACAAGATAATTAAACTCTTTCTCCAAAATCTAGATCACTTAAAAATATTTTGGAAGGATTGGAATGGTATTTTCATTTTTTTCCCCAAATGTTAATGATTAAACCTGGAATAAACACACACACACAAAACAACAACAAAATAAAAACAGCTAGAGATGTCAAGAAAACACTTTCACTTAAGATGCATGAACAAGAAGGCCAAGCTTGGGACTAGGGATACCTAAGTGGATAAGATGACAAACAAATGATCTTTGGAGGATCACCAATACCATTTTCTTTCTCTGGGCATGAGGGTGAGACTACACTTCCCAGATTCTTTTGTGTTCAGATGGGTACCAGGAAACTGAGTTCCGGCCAACGGAATGTGAGTGGAAGTGATATAAGCCATTTCCTGGCCTGGCCAGAAAACCTGGTCTCTTCCTAGATTTTCTTTTAGTCAATCCATATTTACATGGTGAAATTTGATAATCTACTTTAAAAATCAGATGGTTTCAGGTAAATAGATGAAATTCTCTAATCCAGAAAACTTTGGAATCCTTGAAAAATGAAAGTTTTTAAGGCCAGTTGAATGAAAGCTATGAACATCAAAATAAAGTTATTTTTAAAAGACTGTATGTTTTAGAAACTGAGAGTTCTACTTAAAATGCATACATTACTGAGTATCAAAGATAAATATGCAATAATACAGAGAAATTTTAAAAGCTCTACCAGTTATAATGCAATCTATTTTTGGTGACTGTGAATAAGAATTCCAAACACCTCAGGTTTACAATTCTGAACATTAGTGTTTTTTAAATGGTACTATTGATGTAGAAGGATGACTGAGTTGAATCTGGAGCAGTCCATGACATTTCCTAGGCTGTACTTTTAAATAAAGCCCTTAAATGCAAGATTTTTAAAATTGCTTTTCTCTATGACATTACCCAGTCAAAATCATTTCAGGTTTTTAACTTTCCTATTTATTTATTGCAGCTAAGTGGGTATTTATTATATACACATTACTTCAATTTATTCATATTATAAAATCTATATTTATGCCCTTCTCACAAGCACCTATTACTAGGCTCTTTTCCTAACTGAGGGACTATTTAACTTTACAGAAATATAAACAATGCCACACTTTGTACATACTAATGTTTAAAACCTTGATTTAAAAGACTACAGATTTTGCAGTGATATATAGAACACTCAGCAACTTAACTCTAAGGTGCACTTTAAGTAGGATTTTTAAGCATAATAATTATTGTCTTTATCTCTTTTTATTCAGTTACCTATTAATAAATTTGAATCCTTTGAAATGTTTTCCCACTTGTATTTAATGTAGTCTGATCTTTTGATTAGAAAAATATATTGCCACATTCATCAATGTTCTCAGTTCCTTAAACAACTTTGCTTTATAACATGCTACACCACAGTATATGAGTACAATGAAATTATATATATGTATATACATATATATATATATATATTTGTAAATCTTTTCCCATCTGTGAATAATTACTGATTAAAGAATAGTTTCTTCTAAAGGAGGCTTTTGAATGGTATGGCCCATAATGCCACACCATAAACTCAGAAGTGAATGAGCTTGTCACTAGGGAATATAATCCTCTAGGCCAAAAAGAAGAAAATGTGTTAGGACATAATTAAATACCTACTTTTGGGGAAAATATAGGAAAAGAAACTTCATCTTTTGTCAAATACACTTTTGTTAACCCAGACTTTGCCAGATTTGCAGCTTGTCAAAACTGGTCCTTTCCTTAGCCATTTAAGTACCAAGAATGCACACTCATTGTTCATGACTAGTTTCCGCTTGCATGTGACAAAACAGCTAGTTGGCGAGTCAGCCGCGGTCAGTGTCTATTTAGGGCAAAACGTCAAAAAAGAATGTCCTGCATTTGGGACTCAACAATAAGGAACATGGCTAAATCTGAAAATTAACAAAAGAAAGCGAACAGCTTTTTAAATTCTGAAGAACATTAGATTCTGGTGTCCTTTTTGTTCTGATTGTTGTGGCTTAACACTCTGAAAAGACCACCTGTTGGGCAGCCATTTTGAGATTGTATTAAATGCCGTGATTGCATAAAAGAACACTTTCCAAAATAACCTGGCATTATTATTCACTTATTTTATAGTAAATCTGCATTGAAAACCTGCATTAGATATGAGGCTTTTCTCCTAAGTGAAATTTAAAGCTCTAAGTTTGATGTAAATGCATACTCAACTGAAAATGCATGATTTTATGGTCAAATGCATTATATTTTAAAATGAGTTCAAGTAAACCTTTGATATGGCAATTAGAAAGCACGTTGAATAAAGTGAAAGAGTCAAAAGTGCTGCATAGTAGACAGGGGATCCCAGAGGAAATGACACAAAACGATAGCATGTAATTATTAGACTGACACAGAGAGACATAATATAGTTGGAGAAAATTACTGTTGTCTATTAAAAGAATATGATATCCTCAGCAATCCTGAAAGCATATTTTACTGGAACAATAGTTCCGAATTCATGAATAAAAGAAAAATAATGTTCCACACTCACAGCCCTTGCAATTCATTTATGCTAAAAATCCCTCCTAGAACAGTGCATATAGAAATATTATTGTTCAAGTCCAATTGATGATAATGAAAGTTTATGATGCAAATGGCAACTAAGAAAATAGTGAATGTTAAGATTAAAAGAAGAACTGTTCCAAAACAAAAAGGTCACTTGCCCTACATTTCTAATAAGTTTTTATAATTCTCATGCATTTTGATATTAAGTATTATATATCCAAAATATCCAAAAAATAATCTGTGATACATGAACAAATACTTTGGATGCAAACCTGTGTTTCAGCTCTGTGGCTATTTTAGAGTAGAGTAGTATAGATAAGTTTTGTATTTCACAATTTTTGTAGTCCAAAAACCTATAGAGTTCAATGTGTTTTCTGAATCTGGAAAACATTTTCAAAATATTAAAAAATGAATTACACTAAATCATTTCAAAATTTTCCTAAACAGTTCACGCTTCAGTCAGAATTCCAATTAATCTTTTTCCCAAGTTGATTTATGTCATTTATTTACAATTTGCTCAACTTAAGTAAATGGGTGAAATGATTGTATTTTTACAAAAAATAACACTCCTTTCTTACTCAGATACATCCAAAAGTGTTTCCCTAAGTTTTTCAAAGGTTTCATTCATGCAATGCTTTACTTCTATAAAAGTTTTAAGAAGTAAAAATTTTCTGTGTTGTTGCAGTAAAAGTGAAATTTTCCTTAGAAGAGAAAAACAAGTTGCTTTCCATAAGCTTATTTCCAAAATAGAAAAGACCACTAAAATATTTTTTCCAAGTTGATTAAGTTTGTAAAAAAGTTCCATTGTTGATTCCTGTAAAAAATCTCTACAGAGGATCTCCTGTGATATAAACTCAGAAAATTGAGTTAAATTATGAGTTGGGGGGGAAAAATCCTCTTTTTGGGTAAATGTAAAGACTTTTTCTCTGCTAAGTAAGTACACTTAGATTTATATCTTCTCTGACTCCATTTTATATTACTTAAAGAGAATTTTACATCTTCTATATCCATAAGCACACGTAATCCCTGGTTTTCAAGAACATTATTTTTAAATTTGTTTTAGAGCCTTTGACAGAGAAATATAACATCAAAATATAAGCAAAGCAAGAGAAAAAGCAAATATTCACGATTAGGGTGGGCACTGTGAGATGACTTTCATTCATAAATTTGGAATTTTCATGGTGAAAACTTATGAATGCACCCAAATATCATGGCCATGTGCCTGAAAGAAGAACTCAAGATACTGAAATTATTGGGCAACTTTAAATTTTAGTTCGTCTATCAGAGATTTAGCTCCCTAAAGATGTGGTTTTCTAACGTAAGTGCTACTCAGTGGTATGCTCACCGCCCTCCATAAGAAAAACCTTATGAAAAAATGGACAAAGGGCATCATGCCATGTTCAAATCATGTGATAATCTGGTTAAGTGACTCAGAAATCAGTGATTTAGCAAGTCAATGCAATGGAAAGCAGTTTGTGGAGATTGAAATATACTTTATTCTCTTAAGGAAAACAGCATCTTACAAACATCGTCAAAACAAAGACAAAATTATGTAATATACAGTGAATTAATGTAAGAGCTGCCTGTTGCTAAAAACACTGAGTACATGAATCCAGTTAGATAGAATTATGGACAGAAACTTGAGTTTATGAAGAAAAGTAATTTAAGCTTGAAAATAAAAGAAATGCATCTTTATGAGAATAACAATATATCAGAACTATAAGGGTTAATAAGAGGCAAGGTGAAGGAAAAGGAGAGATGAAGGAAATAAGAGAAACTGAACGATGAAAGAAAAGATTCAATGGAAGGTATTGTGAGTCACAGCTAGGTGTCGGAAACAAAACTAGAAAAATGGAAACTGCTTCAATATTGGAAGGACAAAAAAAGAATGTATACCACATAGTAAAAAGAAAAAGAAAATAAGAAATAATAAAAAGGCATTCAGGCTTTCCTCAGAGCATATCTGTGAAAAAATCAAGCAAGCAAGCAAGAAAAGAAACAGTGAAATTGAAATTTTCTCCAAAGGTTTCTCATCCAGAAGGCTTCATTGTACCTTCCTTTTCACATCAAAAATTTAATTTTGCATTCCTTTTGTCTGTCTTGAGGCACATTTCTAGTTCATTCCATGGATTTCTTTTTTCTTTAAAAGTTCTCCTTGTTGGCTGAAAGAAAGGAATAAAAATCAGATCCTTGCCTCTTTTGTCCCAAGTTTAGGAAAGATGGGAATGCTTTATTCATGAACATAAGGGTATTTGATCATTCTTTGCTGTACTCATAACAGCTACCAATTTCATTGTCTTTAACACGGTCCCTTCATAATGCTAATACTAGCGCTCTACAACGAATTTACCCTTAATCAATAAAGCTCCTTCTGAATGTTCATGGAATAGAATAAGTTGAATTGCTCCTCTCAACTTCAGAGGTGTGGCCCTAAACCGAGGACACATTTTATTTCTGTTGGAACTTCCATAAGGAGGAGTGATTTACTGGGAATATCATGGCTACCCTAAATCTTTGCTTGAATAAATTCAAATTCCAGATTTGGCTCTGGAAAGAATTAAGTCCTTCCTTGATTCTTTTGGGTTTAGGCCCAGGGCAAGTGAGTTCACCAGATTCTGGTCTGTATTTGCAGATTGGGGTTCATTTTGACCTGAGCTAACCTGCTACAGGGAAGGCTAGATTGCTGGCCAATCACTTCCCAAGACTGCCGGGCTAGGACCAGGTCAACTGCATGTTGTCATCAACCAGTTCTCTAACCTTGCTCGTACTGCCTGGTCAAGGAATTTCAGTTTATCTCCCTATATATTTGAGGGTATCCGTTGTTTCTCACCTCACAGGGATTCACAAGCATATAGACACAGCAGTATACAGCATTTGTTGAAGCCGTGTGGAATGAAGACACTGCCATTCAGCTGATGATGCTAGGTCCTATATATGCATCCTGCGTGTATGTCCATCCCCCACAAGTAACCTCAGGCAGCAGTCCTTATACTGAGCCTCTCTCTGGTGCCCATGGCAACCCCATCTATTAATGCTGAAATGTTACTGCAGGGCTTTTTTTCCCCCTGGAATCTTTTTGAAATGAACTGTTGATGCTGCAGTTTTTGCACATCCTTCAACTTGTGCAGAATTCACAGCCAGAACTTACAAGCCTGAATCCAATCAGGTTCACCAAGATAACACCATCTAAAAGCTGACGTATGCATTCTTACTGATTAAACCTGCCATTTAACAAAAGCTTTTTGCATTTCAGAATTCATTTTCCTCCTTTTACTATTTTCTCTTAATTATACAGTAGAAAGCTAGATTTGGAAGTAAACTCTTGCTATCCTTTACCTTAGATTACCGTGAACATATCCCCATGGGTGTGTTTACACCTAATGTTTGAAGGCGTATGTACTCAAAAGCTCAAAGATTCTAGATCTATATCTAGGAAGTTCTATGGAGCTTCTTTTCAATTTATTACACTTCAGGGCTATCATACTAAACTGAATAATATTAGTTAAGAACAGTACCTTAAAACACCCCTAGCAGCGATATATTTTATAGGTCACTTACTTGCTCATATGTACATTCTTCATAATTAGTTACTAACAATGATGAAACATCAGTTTCTGGAAAGAAATTTGCTAGTGGTTCAGGTGGCATTTGATAACATTTCCTGATTTAACTTTTCTCCCAAAGTATAATCCCAAAGCACCCTGATTTAAGGTACTGGAAATTGTGTATTTACCCATTTTATCCATTTTTGCTTCTCTGATACAATTGCTCTTCTTCTACCTTCTTAAAAAGACCCATTTTATAATTTTATTCATTTAATATGTCTGTCTTAAAGAGATTAAAAATCCAAATACTCCATTTGTATGTCACCGTTAAGGAGACATCTTTAATAAAATGCAATAGAATGCCAAGTTAATTAGAAGAGCCAGAACTCTATGTTGGAATCACCCACCTCTGAAATACATCCACTTCTTGGATAAAAAGCAACAGCTGTGTGAAAGCACAGCCTGCTAACACTGCACACCTGCTTAAGGCGGGAAGAGAGTAAATGGAAAAACTACCTGAATTTGAAGGGGGTGTGCTAAAAGCTGGAATAGCTGAGGGCTAAATCTTGCTGTATTAATAAAAGATGGATAGGACATTATCTTCAAAGACAGGGTCTGCCCCCTACACCAGGCTACGGGCATATTCTTGGGCAGGGGGGTGGGGCAAGGCTGCCTCCTACCGCATAACTGAGCCACAGGGTCATTTCATTCCTTCCTTAGGTAGACCTAAACCGAACCTACCCAGGAATTTAGGTGAGACCTCTTAGGCTGTAGTTGCAGGACTGGCTGTTGATTAAGGAAGACAGTCACTCATTATGAAGAGTTGTTTTCTGGCTGCTTGCAGGGAGAACTGAAACAAGCAGGAGGAAGTTAAACTTAACAGGTTTGGTAAGCAAGGGCCAGGTAGTTATTGTAAGAGATGGGCTTTTCCTGTGAAGTGTTCTACTAATTATCCATGTGGGCAGGAATTGTTTCTCTTGAACGGTTTCTGATACAGATATTTAAAAAGCTAATGAAACTCCATCTGGATAGGGGCTTCCAAGTGGGAGAACCGGCTGAATTCATTAGTTTCAGATGTGAGGTTTTTTAAGCAAGGAGAAAACCCAAACAAATAGCATTTATAAAGTTCTGAAAAGACTGCTTCTGGAAATGAGAAGGAGGGAAAGAAAAGAATTACTGCTTTCCAGCAAACCCTGCTTTCTTTAAAATGAAAAACAATGGTAAAGGTTCCCATATGTAATTAAAATATTCTGAAGTTACCATTGCCACTGGCTCTGAAAGGATTCAATTAACAGGAAGCTGCAAAGAATATGGTATTTTCTTTGAGCTTCTTTAAGATATGCTCCCAAGTAGACAATGGTTTGGATAGTAGCTTTTACCTTAAAAGGATAAGCAATTATGGTTCATTCCAAAACGGAAGAAAGGAGGATAAGGATAAGAAAGATAGGTTTATAATATGGAAACACCATTTTCAGTTGTGCATATTGATCACTGGACCTATATTGAAATTCAGGCTGAAAATGATACATGTGTACAACGCCTAAATTTATTTAATAAAATTACCTTATTTCTTTAAAAACAAACTACAACTACCCCTCCAGTTTAAGCTATCTCATTTGAGAAGGGACAGGTGATGACTCCACTCACACCTGTCCTTCACAGAGACCTTTCTTTCTTACAACTGGAGGATAAATGCACAGTCCTGGAGATTTCCTCATGCCCCAGAAGTTGGTTTCCCAGGTGCCCCTGGCACTATGAGGTTTAATTTCAAACTATTGAAACAAGACCTGAGTAGCTGTGTGGGGATGGTGAGGACAGAAGAGAACGTATGCTACTCTATTAGTGAAGTTACGAAAAACAAGCCCGTCAGCCATGGGTGATTTGACGCGGCACTGCTGCAGGAGTGTGGAAAAACTGGCCCCCAAAACAGCTCTACTGCATACTCAGGGCACTGACAGATTGGGGGTGCTCCCCTATCCTGAAGAAAGTGACCATCGTCCACACCTGGGAAGAGACAACGGCAGCGTGTCCTATTAGAGCTAATGAGAGAAAACAGGGACACCAGGGATGGGAAAATAAACACTAAATATCAGCAAACTGCCCGTTAGTCTCTACCTATGAGAATGAAAACTGGCTCAACAACTCCATTTCTGGACTTTCCCTTTGGTCACAGACACAGATCCTGGGAATTTTCTGATTCCTTCTTTTCTTATAGGCTTTTTTTTTTTTGGTCCTTAATGGAGATCTTGAACTGCAGAGCCGCCGTGTCAGAACTCAGATGGTTAACATTCACTTCTTGCTGTTTTATTGCATATTACTGTGCGCGCCTGAGCAGCGGGAGCAGATTCGGGCAATTACAATCAAGTCAGGGCACACGCCGCGGCGGAGCAACACGCGCATGATGAGGATACTGATGAGGCACTTATCGAAAACCCCACATCATCCACACTCATCAGCCACAACATGTCACCCCAAATGAGGCATCAGCTGCCTTCAAAAGGCTCATTGCACAGTGTTTACCGCTTCCCTCGGACCCACTTTTGATTTTACGGTCAGAGCTGGGTTCAAACAGCAGCTGCCTGGCAAGGGCAGGTCTGCGGCTCCTCGCGGCTTCCCGGGCGTCCTGCGGCTTTGTCTGGGGAGCTTTGGGGAGCAGGGGCTGGCAGGGCCAGGGGATGCGGGAAGGCAGAGAAGTGTCCAGTTCCGTTTCTCTCAAAGTGGAATCCCTTTCCCAGAAGGGGCCCTTGATTAGTTTCAAGCACTAGCACACAGTGGTGGCATAATAGGGGTGGGGGGAGGGAAGCAAAATAAGGAGCAGTTGGCAGATCTCCTTAAAATAGTAACGGGGTGGGTGGGACCTCTCATGCAGACACAAGTCCTAGAAAGGTCAATCCGTTTGGAAAAGACAGATCCAACCAGAAGAGCCGTTCAAGTGGTAACATTTTTAAATTTTTTCATCACCAACTCCTTCTTGGGTGGTTTCGGGTCGGGGTAGGGGGAGGCGTTTATTAGCAATTTATAAGAAGAGTTTATTCCAAAAACCTACTTTTTCTGCTGCAGGAGAAAACCCTTATGTTCCTAGTAACCATTCTTTGTTGCTCTGGGTTAATCCAACTTGCAGCTAAACCCCATTTGCTGGCGGGAATCTAATTGTTTACATTGGAAAAAGAATATGGAAAACCATTGCTACCTATTTTTTTTTTCAATCAATGTATAATGGGGGGAGGGCATCGGTTGATACTTTTTGGCACTTATTTTTATGGTTGGATTAATCAATGCCATTTATTTTAAAGCTAAGGGCTCTTAATTTTGTAAAAATTCATCCTACAGAAAAATGTTCCACTTAAGAGTCAGACCAACTGAGCCAATACCAAGAAAAGCCACACATACTTTCAATTTTTCCCTCTTTCTTGACCTTTTCACCAACTCCCCCTCCCCCCTCCAGTGGATGTATCTCAGGCATCCAAAACGGTGAGAATGACGGGTGGCATGTGGCCAGAGCCTGGCATGAGATGGGCATGAAATAAAGCAACTTTTCTGTTCTGGAGACAGTGCCATGCAAAGAACATTGTTCAGCAAGGTGGGTGGAGGTGGCGGCGATGCTGAGGAAGGTTCAGAGACAGCGCCGGCGTGGCGCCAGCCACGGAACAGAGGCATAGACCCTGAAGAAGGTCCAGGGTTCAGAAACGACCCCAAGGGAGCGGTCACAGATTAGAAGTGCTCCTTTTGGTATCCTTTGGGTACTGGAGGTCATAAACTCCCTTTTCAGTTTAACCACAACCATTGCTATTTTATTTTCAGTTTTTTTATGATTCTAAAGCAGTTGGTATTAGACCTAATGGGATTTTAAGATCTTTACAAAAACTGGGGATCCAAACTCAATGCTTTGTTTGGTAGATTCCTCAGTTTGAGGAGCTTTGATCTTGAGAAATTAATTTACCTTTTCTGGAAAATCTTTTTATCTACTTTTAGAAGTTATCCTCAAACCAGAGTTTCCAGAAATTTCAGGAAAGGGTTTTTTTTTTTTTTTTTATAATTTTTTTATTTTTTATTGACTTTGTAATAATATTACATTAAAAATATATATGTGAGGTCCCATTCAACCCCACCCCCCCACCCCCCCTCTCCCCCCCCCAACAACACTCGTTCCCATCATCATGACACATCCACTGGACTCGGTAAGTACATCTCTGGGCACCTCTGCACCTCATATACATTGGTTCACATCATGGCCCATACTCTCCTCTATTCCATCAAGTGGGCCCTGTGAGGATTTACAACGTCCGGTGATTACCTCTGAAGCACCATCCAGGGCAGCTCCACGTCCCGAAGACGCCTCCACCTCTCATCTCTTCCTGCCTTTCCCCACACCCAGGAAAGGGGTTTCTTGACCTCTATAACGTCTCTCTATGTTGTCTCAGAGGTGGCTAGTAGGTTCTAAGACCCTTTCTCTTCTAAACCTTCTAAAACTCCTTCCTTGTCTTTTACATAATGATATCCTAGTTTAGTCCTTTCTACCCAAACTCTTTTATGGTTTCTGAGGCTCTTTCCTAAGTCCACAGGTTTGCATTACATGCTTAGATTCAGGGCAAAACCCCGTGCCAGGTCTAGGACAGTGACCACAAAGGTCACAGCAGCTCCCAGCTTTGTTAGCTTCTGACAAGGTAGGAAGAGGCAAACCGCGAGCTGACATCCACATTTGTTGTCTTAGGCCTGTCAGAGCCCCTGGTGGGAAAGACGAGGCTTGATGCTACAAGAACCTGTGCTTATTGGACAATGGAAAGTGCTTGCTATAGGGAATGGAAATATGAACGTAGAAAGGAAAATGAGCAGGTACCACCAGATGGGGAAGAATTTTGGAAGGTTAGATTAAAAATTCAGATTCTCAGATTCATCTTGGTCCTTCCAAGTTTTGCCTATGATTGATTTTCACCAAGTGATGTCTCATCAACATTTAACTTAGTCTTTCCTTTTAGAGCTCTCCCAGTAGGTGACATTTATCTGTGATATAAATAGAGAAAATGAGTAATTAGAGTTCAGCAGTAGATTATGAAGAGGATTCATTAAGTGATCAGATGTATTCATATGGACTTTAGCAACCTTCTCACCATCAACAATGCTTACCTAGGTTTTTGGTTCTAGGAATTGCAAACTACTTATAATTCTTTAGTGAAATAGAATAGTGTTGGGTGTGTATGTGTGTGTGTGGGTAGAGCAGAGACCCTGTAATAACTTGCTACGGATAGAAACTTGATGTAGGGGGCAGGGAAGGAACTGCAAATTAAAATGCAGCATGCTATATTCTAGACAATTATTCAGACCAAATGAAAAGGAACTATTCATGTAGTGTATTCAGAGAAACTCACTGGTCAGATAGCTATTGAGTCTCCCAAGTTCTCAACCTCTGGCTTATGAATGTTGAGAGAAAAAAAATCAGGGTCCTCGATGGGAACTTCAAAGAAGACCCAAGCAAGAAATAGACAGTTTGCTTGTGTGTATTCACATGCAGCATGCACATTTGGAGTGTGAGAGTGTGTGTGTGTATGTTATCTCTTTGTGGGGTCATCAGCTAACGCTTTTTGTGATGCACATTCTAAATTAGGGAAAAGGGATGCATCTTTCAAATGCAGATCATGTTTGCATTAGAAGAGCAATGAGAACACTTGTCAGTTTCAGAACATTTATGTGCTAGAAGTACTGTTAGCAGAAGAGCAGTTTAGATAAATTCAAGACTTTTTTTTTTTTGCTGATCACAAACATTAAGCTTCACACCTGAAGCCCTCAACCCCCTGCTGTGCTCTAATCCTAGCACCATTCACCCTTAGAGACTCAGAGTGCTGTGCCTCGGCTCTCAAACCTTTGATTGCCCTTAGTTTGAATGCCACCACCTGCAAAAATGCCTTTTTATTCCCTTTGAGCCTCTTGAGAAGGAAGTAAAAATGATAATTCATGACAAACATTAATTAATTGTTTACAAGATGATCTTTTCTTTTTCCAACTTCTGTTCAGCAGACATGTTGAACTGCAAGATTCCACTCATGACGCCAGAATTTGTCAAGAGGCCTGCATTGTTGTTTCTCACTGAGGCATGGGACCGACTGCAGGTCATTGTTTCTCCAGCTCAAGTGGGCCTGTCTGGTTGTGTTGGAAGAATGGGGGTGACATGCGTGAGTTCCCGAGTATAAAGGAACTACCTGTTCTAGGAAGGAACAGGAGTTTAGCCACTAATGCAGAGTAAATAAACATTTTTCACCACTTCTTGCTCCATGTGATTTTTAAAGGTCAAGAGCTGCCATTACAGTATTTTAAAAGCCTCAAATTATGTTCAAAGAACGTATCACTATGCTCACAGAAACCTTATCAGAATTTTGGAACCTACTGTGATTGTTTGGTCCTTGAGTTTATATCACTGGAAGGTGGATTGTAAAAGGAATGCAGATGCCCTGTTGTTTCTGATATCCTGCAATTTGCTCAAAGTGAAAGTTGCACTAATTCTTTCAAATTTCTTTCAAATGATGGAACATGTTGAGATGTTTCAATGTCAAAATTTCATGCAGTCCACGTTGCAGGTCACACATTTTGGACAGGCAGGAATAAGGTTCTAGGGCCTTTCACAACAAATCTGTTCAAAATGCAAAGAATGGGTCATGTTCCTGTGTGTGTGTGAATGAAAGAGGAGTAAAAGGCAGAGGGAGCTTTCTTTTTTTAAATTAAAGAATAAAAAGCTTACTTCAAGGAAGTGTAGAGTAACAGCAGAAAGACTTCCTCAGCAACCAAGGTTTCAGATTTCAAATTAGGAGCCCTTAGATCACGGCTGCTAGGCTAAAAATCAATTCTATATTTTCGGAGTTAATACTGAGGATTGCACTTAACAGACATGGAGACTAATAAGGTATGCAGAAGGAGTAAAAGCAGCGCACACACACAAATTCAGGCCTTAGTTTTGGCCATGATCCAGCACAATGATGTTTCAACCAGATTTGAAAAAAAAATCAATAACATCTGTGGTATAATGGTTAATTAAAGCAGCTCTTCAGCAGAGCTCAGGAGGAGAGGCTCGGCCTGAAATTCAGACAGCTGAAGCTTGATTATCAGGAAAGAATGCTTTTTTAGCTATGAGTGGATAGGCCAAAAGCTGCAATGTGCCGAAATGGGGAGAAAAATTGCTTTTATTTTAACTTTCTTTAAGTAATCAATACATGCTTTTCACCTGCATTAGGACACTGTGCAGCTCCAAAGCCTGTTTCTCCACTTCAGCATAAATTCTATCCACTGTCTTTTGAAATTCAGGTTTAAAACTGAGCCCCCGCCCCCTGGAAAGCAGTAGCAAAAGAAGCAAAAAAGAAGAATCGGCAGGTTTGGGTGCATGTTCTTGAGACCAGTTAAAGCTCAGGCTCTAAAATGGTCCAAAGGGTTTAATCCATGAGCTATAAGCAAAGCTGACCTGACCTTGGGGTATAGAAAGGGCATAGCCAAAGTATTGAGGCTGCACAAGAAAATTACTAAAAAGTCTCAAGGAAACCAAACAGTAAGGTCAAGTCCACCCCCACACTCCCTTTTTGTCTTCCTAGTGTTTGATTACTCTGCTTGGTATATTTACTTTACCTTTCTGGGAACAAAGGTCAAAGAATGATTATATCCCCTGGACACAGGGCCCAAGGTCAGTGAGTGACTTTTTCAAAGAAAAAGCAACTGGAAACCCTGACTACTTTTTTGGCACCTTGCCTTGCCTTCTATTCTACCATTCCTGGATAGTGGAATCTGCTTCATATTATCTTTGTCAAATTTCAAAAAGCATTTGTAAAAAAAAGTCTTGCTTTCTTTGGATTACACAAGAATAGCATATGTGGGTCTAACCAATACCAATTGGTCCATTATTAACCTTTTCATTCAATATATTTTTCTTCCATGTCAAGCATGTGCCCTTCACTGTGCTGGATGCCAATGTTATAGAGACAAATAAGAGATGGTTTCTGCCCTAGGAAGTTCTTAGCCTATTAAAGGGATGTGTGTGTGTGTGTACAAATAATTGCAAACACAGTGGAAAAAAGTTCAAAAAAAGGACACAGAAGGGCTACAGATTTTGAAGCTCTCTCCAGTCAGTCAACTGCACTCAGGAGGGGTCAGAGGGAGGGGTAGGAGGGAGCTTTGATGAGTGGGGTGGGGATGAGGTGAATCTTGGAGGATGAGGAAGAGTTACCAGGCAGACAAGGGAGAGAAAGGCATAAAAGGCATTCAGAATTTAGGTATACTTATGTGAATCATAAGGATTAATTCCAAAGAATTTATATGAGAAAAGTGATTCAAATGTTTTATAAAATCTTCAGAATTAATCTTTATATTTTACATTGTCTATCCTCTTTTTAAGAACTATCAGGATCAGAGATTTCAATGCCTTCCTTTATAGCTATCACACTCAAGTAGTTCATTCTTTCATCTGACCACACTCCCACACTGAAGGTTGGAAGAAGGTTGGTATCTTCTTTTCTAAATTAAATACATTCAGTATCTTTGGCTTTTTCTCAGGAATCAAGGTTTTTTATCTTTTTTTTTTTTCTCCTAAGCCCTTTTCTGATTCCCTTCCTTTCTCCACACTTTCAAAATATGAACTAGATCTAAAGGACACAAGAAGTTGTCCTGTCCAACAGTAAGTAGAAAATTTGTTGGTCTTTGGGTGTTTTCCTGGTTTGAGTCCTTTGTGGACCCCAGAATTATGTTCTTAAGCTAACCTACTCCTGTGGGTGTGAACCTATTATATGTGGGAACTTTGGGTTAGATCATTTTTGATTAGATAGTTTCAATTTAAGGGCCTTTGATTAGATTGCAGGGCCCAGGGTGCGTCCTAATCCTTTTACTGGAGTCCTATATAATCTGAGGACTGAAGGCAGAGACATCCAAAGAAAGAGGGCTGCCATTTTACTCTGCCATGCGAGAGAGGACTCCAGGATCACCTGAGACGCAGAAAGACAGAAATCCCAAGAGGCTGAGAGAGAGAGTCCGATGGCTGGAATCAGCAGAGCATCCAAAGCTGAAGTACTAGGCCTGGAGTACAGGAAAGAGACAAGCCATGTGCTGATCACCTACAGGTGAGCTCAGGAAGAGAGTGCACTTGAAGGAGAAGACACAGGCCGATGCCATTTTGCCTTGCCACGTGGCAGAAGTCCAGGTCCACCAGCACCTGACTTTTGGTAAGAGAGCATCTCCTGGTAATGCCTTGATTTGGACATTTTCACAGTTTTGGAACTAAAAACTCTTACCCTAATTCCCATTAAAAAAGTCAACCCATTTCTGGTATTTTGCATTGGCTGTCCTTAGCAAACTAAAATAAGTGTCTTTCTCCTGTCAGAAGGCAGTGAAATACAGTGGTTGTTTAATATGAATCTTAAAACAATCTGCCTGGTTTCAATTCCTGCTCTTCTACTTACTGTGTGATCCTGAGCATGTAACATCATCTCTCTGGGCTTCAGTTTCCCCCACTGAAAAAATGGAGATAATAAAAGTCCCTCATAAGATTTATGTGGATTCAGTGAGTTAATATTTGTGAAGTGCCTGGCATAGAAAAGTGCCTGGCATAGAAGAATTGCTAAATAGTGTTTGTAAAATAAACCATAGTCCTTATTCAGCATGTGGTCCTCTGACCTTGCTTATTTCTGTCCTACTTTTGCTTTGATTTTATAACCTTAAATATTACCTATCAGTTTGCAGCCCAAACTTTCCCTGCTTTGATATGGATCTGTTCTCAGCTATCACTTTTTATTTGATTTTTGTCTTTTAGTATATTAACAACTCATACTTAGGACCAATGATATACTCCATGCTTTAAAATAATATTTGTTTTTTATAATCATGTTGCCAGATTTTCTTCCCTAGTAAAGAAAATTTTCTTCCCCTGTTTCATTTCTATGATTTTATACCTTGAGGGCTCACTGTCCATTCTTGCATTTATTTTCATGATTTGACCTTTATGCTCTCTTCATAAGCTGGTATAATTTCAATATTTGCCACCATTTAGCACGGTCTTTAACTCTTTGGGGTATAAGGGAGGTATAAATAATTAAATTTTTAAGTGCACTATCTTGAGCCACCTACCAGTACAAGAACCTGCTATCTGTTGGGAATATAGAGATCCAATGTGTAATGGTTAGGATTTGTTTCAGCTATCATCTACAGAGACTTAAAGCAACACTCTCATGTTTATTCTCTTATGAAAAAGAAACCTGGAGGTATAAGCCCAAAGGATGGGAGATCTGCAAACTCATAAAGGACTCATGATCCTTCTTTCTCTCCTAATTTGGTTTTGACTCTCAAGGTCATCTCATGGCTCCAGATGATTGCTAAAACATCAGCTGCTACATCTGTATCCCAGGTGGAAGGATGGGAGATGGAAGTACAGGCTGAAAAGGTATATATCCCTCCCCTTAAGGAGTCTTGCCAGAACTTCCACGTAACTATTCTGCTCATATCTTCTTTGCCAGAACTTAGTCATATACCTAGGTGCAAAGGAGGCTCAGAGCTGTACATTTTATTCTGGGTATCACTGGTCCAGTCAAAAAGTCAGGATTCTGATGCTAAGGAAGAATGTGGGAATGAATTTCAGGGCCCAACTAACAGTATCCGCCACAAAATGGTTTCTGGTGATGAGGAGCTCAGAGATCAGTGGCAATGATGTGTGAATAAATACTTATGATGTAGTGAAATGAGTGCTAATCAGTTTTGTTTAAAGTTATTGGCATTTTTAAATTTAAATTTACCCACATTGGTATCATTTACTTCTTTGAAGTTTTCCTTCCTCTTTCCCATCTCTTGCCTTTATCCCAGCCTCTCCCATCTTACATGCTTAATCAGGCAGAGTTAAATGTGCCTTTTTTGTTTCCCAAAGCACAGTCTCCATTGATTTGCAGGAACTTATATAAGTGTACATCTAACCTACAATTTACAAAGTACCTTTATAAAGAGAGAGTGCTTGACTTGGGAGGTGCTCAATTGTTGCTTGTAGGATGATACCATATATTTGAAACAAAAATTTTTTTAAGTCCCCTCATCTCTCCCAGGCTTCTTTGCCATCTAAGACGCATGGCCACCTAGGATTATTTCACCACTGTCTAAGGCTTTCCCTATAATTCTGCCTCACACTGGTCACCAAAAAGCACATAGCTTTAGGAATATTCTTTAACCTCTCTGGCCTATATTCTCCTAATCTTTTCTATCTCAGAGTTCTGCGCATGGACAAAATGAAAAAGATATTACGGAATTATTAATCATGTTTCTCTAAGGACCTTAAGTCATTGATTGCATTTTTTCCCCATTGGACAAGGAGAAAATTATATAAATATATATGAAATGTGTCTGCATATATAGGGAAAACAAACCCCCCCCCATGAAGACAAATGAACTGATAGATGTGAAAATGCTTTGAAAATTATATTAAGTATTATGTAAACATAAAAGGCTATATTATGCTTGTTATATTAATAATTTTCACTTGGGTTTCCAAAAAGGACAGAGGAGGCAACTTCTCTTTTTGTGGTTATGGAGAAAAAATATATGTACATGAAACCACTGGGGAAAATTCCAGTGCAGAAAATAAGGATGAGCATGATAAAGGGGTTTATATTGTGCAAAGAGCTCATAAAGGCTGAGGAAGAATTTTAATTGCAGAATCAAGTGGCGCATATGATGGAAAATAATTCATTCATCCAACAATGGTTATTTTTAGGAAATAATGGGAAAACAGTAAGAAAGAGTATTAAGCTAGGACGAATGAAATAATACAGCAAAAGTGATACTGACACAATGAAGCTATAAAGCACAGCCTTGCTGCTTAAATATTTAAAGCCTGCAGATCAATTAAACCCTACTACTAAATCCAGTTCGCTTGTAAGTGAAACTTATTTAATTTTTATTTTCTTGATTTATTTTACTTGTGAGAATACTAAAAGAGATTCATAACCATTTAGCAAGCAATATCACCAGCTAAGTGCTACCTACTACAGAGAATTGCAAGCTTTCATCAGTTTTTGTTTTTTGGAGGCTTAAACATTGTGTACTAAATATACCATAAGAAGAACTAATAATAATGCCTAGCACTTTTAATCTAAAAAGCCTTTTATGCAACTTAATAAATTCAAATAACACTCAGCAAGGTAAGCACTATATAAAATCCCATTTTACAGATAGAGTAATAAGGCAAAATTTCTTAAGACAGTATTTCTCCTAGAAGAAGGTGAGGGCTAATTTTAGGCACAGTGAAATGAAGAAATAATGGGATTCCCAAAATGTATTGTGGACAGTGCGTCTTTTATTTCTGAAATGTTTTTTTTGCCACTAGACTAAATAGTGTAATCAAACTCAATAGAAATATATTGTCTGACTTGGAACAGGTACTAAGGACCTGCTGTGCTGTGCCTACCTCAGTGCTCGTTATAATTGGACATCATAAATACTTCCTGGCTTATGACCATCTCTTTTTAAATCATCTAGTCTCTGGCTCTCAATTTCCTCATAAAATTTGTAGAGTATTTTCATACTTATTAACCATACATAATCGCTTATTTACTTCACACGCTCACATCAGATAAAGGATGTAAATGTTTGAAAACTCAAGTAGCTCCATTTCAGAATGTTTCCTACACTCCCACTCCCAACTCCACTGAAGACAGAGTAAGAAACACACTTCTGAAACTTACAACTTCATTGCCAGCATCTTGGAAGAACTTTTTTTTAAAAAACTTATTATAAGATTAAGGAAGTTGAAATGAGAAAAATAATAACGAACTGAACAACAAAGAGAACAGCTCCTCGCCTGTGGCCAACACTTCTGCTGGCATAAGCACCAACTATTTCCAAGTCCCTTTTCCTTTGCCCCAGAAAGACTTACTTTCTAGTCATACCAGTGTAGCCCCCTTTTCCTTCTGCCTTGAGTGAAAGTGGGAGAACAGCCATCTTGAGACCATGTGGGGACATGCATGTGAATGAAAAGCCAGCACCCTAAGGATGGCAGAGCAGAAATATAGAAAGTTGATGACAGTTGAATTGCCAGGCCAATCCTGAAAATACTCACCTTCGGACATGTTACACAAATAATAAATACTAGTACAGAATCTTCAGCTTTAGTTAGGTTTTCTGCTACTTGTAGCTGAAAGCATTCCTAACTGAAATGCCACACAGAAAATTGTGGAAAGGTATATGGCCTCACCCTATCTCCTCTTCCAGTTTAGGACAGAGATAACTGGGGCAGCTTTCCAAAACTATGCAGAGAGTTTTTATTTCTTTGATTACAAAAGTAATGTGTATTGTAGAAAATATGTAAAGTCCAGAAAGACACAAAGGAAAAATGAAATCACCCATAATCCCACCCCTGAAGATAACAACCTTAATGTTTTCTATATATCCTTTCTATGCATAAACACACATATATTCTTTTTAAATTTTTAAATAAAGTTGGGATAGTGCTATACATGCTGTTTTGCTATATTTTTAACTTTTCAATATATAATTAACATTTCCTTCACATTTACATATTTGCCTACCATATTATTTTAATGGTATGTTGTGGTATCTCATTAGATGGAAATATTAGCATTTATTTGGTCAGTAGCCTACTGTTAGTCATGTGGACGATTTCCAAATTTTCACTGCTATAGTTACCAACACTGAGCAAAATTCTTTGCATAGGCTCAAGATTATTTTTGTAAGATACATTCCTCGAAGTAGAATTACTTGGTTCAAAAGGAGTATTTACATTTTAATATTTATTTTAACATATATTTCTAAATTGTCTTCTGAAAATGTTATAATAATTTCCTGAAGCTGATATGCATATGGAGAAAACCAGATTATTGTCTTGTATTCATTCCTTATTTTCTCAACTATTTACACTTCAGCATTGCCTTTCCAAGAAGCCAACGAGAACCAAAGTTTGAGAGTTGGAGAGAATCGGTTATGGTACACAGGGTCTTGGCAAGTATGATCCTACCAAGAAGCTGTCAGACTGGGTTATAGCAGGGAGCATGGGGAGGTAACAGCACTTGCTGCTGAGTGGAGAGATTTGTGTGTTTCACAGGTCTGAAGTGTTAGTAAATCAGTATGCAGGGGTAGTATAGAAAATCCCATCTAAGAGTAATACAGTCAAAATAGGGCCACTAGTTTGAATGAAGGCTGATATATAAAACACAGCACCCTGAGGAAAAAAAAAATAAAGGATTTTTTTCACAGGGAAGGAAAATTAAGAGAGAACTCAGATTTCCTCAAAGTAAATACTAAAATTATAGTTAGATTGTAATACAAACAGGTTACAGTCAGTGCAGAGTCATGTTGTTTTTCATATGTGAATCTATTAGAAGGAGCATCTCAGATATGCAAAGGGTCAGAAAATATATGATCCTTTTTGAAAAGTTTACTTGAAAATGTACCACAGCTAACAAAATAGGAATTAAAAATACCTCATATATAAGAGAAATTGTGGCATAAAAGAACTAACAGTAAGCATTTGAGCCACTTAAACATAGTTAAGTCTAAATGATCACTGGAAATGTGGTGCCTGAAATAAATATAAAAATAAAATATTTTTGAAGAAAAACATTTAAAAAATAATTTTTAACATAAAACTGGGCCCAAATGCCACAGAAAATATTAACAGCTGCAGCATATACTGTCTTTTCTGTGTATCAGAGATAATAAGATCTAATTATATACTGCTTAAAATATATATAAAACCAAATGGGTAAATATTTAAATATTTTTTAAAATCTTGGCTAAAATATCAGCAAATCAAAGCTAGCAATGTATTTAAGAACTGCTTAATCAAGTGCTTTTTATTTTGTAAATGCAAGAATGGTCTAACATTAAGAAACTGATCAATGCTATTTGCCACATAAAAAGGACAAAAGTAATATTATGTCAAAGGAAATCTGACAAAATTATTTGTTAAAAAGGAAATTCTTAGAAATCTAAGTATCAAAAATGTTGTGGTTAACATGATAAAGAATATCTCTCCCCAGCCAAGAATCATGAAAAAATTGTAGAGGTATTTTTATTAAAGATGGGGGTCAGAAAGAATGCCTACTAGTACCACTATTATTCACCATTTTTGATGGTTTAAAATATATCCACAAAGTATTTGAGACCCCTTCCCCCAAGAGGTTGAGCCTAATTCCCTTCCTCTTGTGTCGTTTGGAGTAAGTCAGTTGCTTCTGGAGTTAACAGAAGGGACCATGCACATCTTTGTAACTAGGTCATCAAGTTCACTGTGACGTCCTCTTTTTTAATTTTCTTTAGGAAGAACAAGCTGTAGGGGAAGTTAGCTGCCATTTCATGAAGATACTTAAGCCTCCTATGGAGAGGCCCACACGAGGAGTCCTCCAGCCAAGGGCCATGTGAGTGAGTTCCCATGGAAGCGGATTCTCCAGTCCAGCTGAGCCTTCATATGACTGTATCTCTTGCTGGTATCCTGATTGCAACTTTGTGAGAGACCCTGAGTCATTAGGTCAAGGACTCTAATTCTAAAACTCATTTAATCTTCACAAACCCATTAAGATGACAAAATTCAGATTCAGGTTATTTTGTCCGAGTCCATAGCTAACAATATAACAAAATGTAGGTTTGGGGCTGCCTAAATGAAAAGCCTCTACTCTTAAGTATTTTTAGAGTTCAAAAACTCCAAAATATTTGAAGTATGGTTGGCAAACTATGGGGAAGTAATTTCAACAAATAGAGCAAGGGGTTGGTGTTTAAAATATATAAGGATATACAAAAATTTTCACCACAATGTTATTTATAAATTAAGAAAACTGAAATAATCCAAGTACCAAATAATACAGAAATGGTGAGATGAATTATACAAATTCATACTATTGGTTATTTTGCAACTATTAAATAATTGTTTTCAACTCCATTAAGAAAATGAATAAGCAAGTCACAGACGGGAGAAAATATTCACAAAACATGTTTGAGGAATGGAAACTGGGATATAAAGAACTCCTAAACTCAACAAAAAAAGACAACCAAATAAAAAAATGGGCAAAAGATTTTAAGGGCCACTTCACAAAAAGAAATATATGACTAGACAATAAGCACCTGGAAAAATGTTCAACACCATTAATCATTAGGGAACTGCAAACTAACATTAAAATCATGAGGCAATATCACTATCTACTCACCAGAATGCTTACCGTTAAGAGACTACAACACTAAATGTTGGCAAGTATGTAGAACAATTGGAGCTCTCATACTTTGCTAGTGGAAGTGTAAAATGGCAAAATCAACTTGGACAAAAGTTTTGTAGTTTTTTAAGAAACTAAACATACCAACCCTATGACACAGCATTCCTAGGTATTTACTCACTAAAAGGTTTGTATAAGAATGTTCATGGCAGGCGGCAGACTTGGCCCGGTGGTTAGGGCGTCCACCTACCACATGGGAGGTCTGTGGTTCAAACTCTGGGCCTCCTTGACCCGTGTGGAGCTGGCCCATGTGCAGTGCTGATGCACGCAAGGAGTGCCGTGCCATGCAAGGGTGTCCCCTGCATAGGGGATCCCCACGCGCAAGGAGTGCGCCCCATAAGGAGAGCCACCCAGCGCGAAAGAAAGTGCAGCCTGCCCAGGAATGGTGCCGCACACACGGAGAGCTGACACAACAAGGTGACGCAACAAAAAGAAACACAGATTCCCGTGCCACTGACAACAACAGAAGCGGACAAAGAAGACGCAGCAAGTAGACACAGAGAACAGTCAACCAGGGTGGGGAGGGAAGGGGAGAGAAATCAATCAATAAATAAATAACTCTTAAAAAAAATGTTCATAGCAACTTATAATAATCCCAAACTGTCCTCAGCCTAGGTGTCTTCAATAGATAAAAGGATAAACTAGTATATTTGTACAATTAAGTAGCAGTACAAAGGAACAAACTGATACACAGAGAAAATTGGATAAATCTCAAAAACATTATGCTGAAAGAAAGAAGCCTTACACAGAAGAGTACACAATGTATGAACCAATTGATGTGAAGCAAAAGACCAGGCAAAAGTAATCTATGGCTGGGGCATGGAGCAGTGATGGATTGGAAAGGAACATAGGGAAACTTCCTAGGGTTATGGCAATGCTCTATAGCTTGATTGGGGTTTGGATCACACAGGTGTATACATTTGCCCTAATTCAGTGCATGGACACTTAAGATGTGTGCATTTCATTGTAAATGTTACCCATAACAAAGTTAACTATAAACAAATGCTGAACTTGAGTTAAGAATATAAATTCTGGAAGTATTTAGGAGGAAGTTTAGTGGTGTCTTCAATTTACTGTGAAATGCGTAGAAAAGATGAGGTGGATTGGTGGATGGATAGAAGGATGAACAGATGAACAGATATGTGATAAAGCAAGTACAGTAAAATAATAATGGTAGAAAGTAGGTAGTGGGTATATAGCAGATCACCATAAAATTCTTCAAAATAAAAATTTTTCAAAATAAAATGCTGGGGAAAGATTATTTAATGACATGGAACTTACTTCAGATACTTGTTATGTATAAAAAAAGTGGAATGGAATGTTGGATATGCAATATCATGTAGTTTAGAGTGGGCAAGAAAGAATGCTGAAATAGAAGTCAGTAGTTATTTCAGGTTGTTATAGTAGTGGTGGTTTTTACTTTATTTTTTATACTTTATTACATTTTCTGAACTTTTTACAGTAAGTATGAATTAGTATTATCAGAAAAATATATTGTATCACCTATGTTTTAAAAAATATTTTTAGGAGGTGCTGGGAATTAAAGCTGCATCCTCGTACGTGGGAAGAAGGCACTCAACCACGAGCTACTCCCACTGCCCATAAAATAGTTTTGAAGAGGTAAATTTGAACTTGGAGCAAGAGGAAGACTTTCAGGCAGAACTGAAGAGAGAAGGATAGACCTCTGAGATGGCAGGAAGGCTTCCCATACCCTGAGGAGTCCTGTCCTGGCTGGAGGACCATGCGTAGGAGCCTTTAGAGAGGATTTAAGGAAGGCATGGGGGATTTTACAGTATCCTCAAATTCTGAGGCTTTCTATGTTAATCAGAAAGTGCTATAGAGATGAAAAGTTCTCTTGAGTTTTCCTGACCTATTCTAAACACAAAATGAAAATGAAAACACTAATGCAAAGTGACAGGGACCAGCATGCACAAGCTGGTTCAATCTCGACTAGAAAACTCATCCTAGACACCAAATCAGAGTTGCTTTAGCATCTAAACTGTGCAATATTTGTGGTGGACTAATACCAACACCTCGCATTGGCAAAGTGCATCCAAATGAGCAGAGCACTCAGTGTACATGACCTCATCCAATTCCATGACAACTCTGAGGCAGGGTCCAGGAAGATGCAAAGTTGAGGACAGCTAAGGTTGTTGAGGGACACCTGGGCACTGACTCTACTTTCTTCCTCCACATGCAGAGGGTCCTTGCTGGTGCTAGGTTTGGTTCGAGAGCTAAGAGAGTCTGGTATTTGTAAACATTTCCTTAAAGAGAAGCACAGAATTAGTTCAAGGACATTTTTCTGGCTTAGTGGTATAGTAAGGATTTGGTTTCTTTCTCGTCTGCAGTACCCTATCTGGGAGGAGTTTCAGTGTCAGCTGAACACTCCATAAAGAAAAGGACAAAGGAAAAACTGAGCAGAACTCTGCTGCCCTCACTCCTGCTCAGTGCCATATTGTTATTCATAGCTAAGTTAAAGCATGTGTGGGTGTTTGTTGGAAGGGGTTTTTCCTACCAATTAAGAACTTACCTTCAATGATGCATATAAATGCCATTGTTTCTACTTTCCTGTATTTTATATTTTATTATTTTATTTTAGTAAATGAGGAAACTGAAGTTCAGAGAGATTAAGCAGAAGAATCAGGACTAGAATACATGGCACCAGTGGTCTTGGTGAAGCAGAGGGGAGGGCAACATTTTCTGGACTATTACTCAAATGCAGATGTAATCAAATCTACAAAATCCTCAGATTTGCCAGTATATATAAGAAGCAAATCAAGAGAGTACAATTAGCATCCTGAATTTAAGGTTTAAAAAATCGTGAATGCTTAAAGTTACCCTAAGCATTCTGAAAGCTTTTTTCTATGACGGCAACGCGGGCATGGGTCCAAGATGATACATTAAGTGTTCTCTTTTCCCAAATGACAGTTGAGAACTCAAAGAAAGAGCTCTGGCTTTTCCCCATTTGATTGATGCTCCATTTAAACTGGGACTGTTGTGGCTGAGACATCCTAGTTGCCTGTGCTGTTCAGAAAGGGGGGCAAGTGCATCTAAAATAGGCCAGCCAAGAGAATTTAGAGAGATTGTGCAAAACCATTACCATTAACAAAGTAACAACACAATGAATAACAACATTTTGGGGAAAGTTCCTAAGGCAAGCCAGAATGGGACAGAGGCAATGATGTATTTCAGTAGTCCAAAAATTTTCACTCTGAAGAGACTCTACAAAACTTGGAGAACCTTTAGCAAAAGCATTTAAAGTCAGGGCCAGCATAGATGAATTTGTCCATTTTATGTCTTCAAAGTTGCAAAAACACACTCCAATATAGAATACTTCTGAGTCTGGCTAAGTTCCATTAAGTGGAATAAATCCTTTCTTATTGAGGGTCCCTCCGGTTCCAGTCCTGAATGAAGAGGCCAAGCCCACAGTCTTGTTCTTCAGGCAACAGTGTTTCAAGTATTCATTGCTTTCTACAATTTTTCAAGTTGCCATAGCCTTAACTAAGTACTACCAAGAAAAAAAACTTCAGAGGAGGAACGTCATCCCCATTTTTCCAAATATTAAAGTCCACGAGGTTACTATGATATCTCCATTTGTAGACTGTCTCCAAAACTCTATATGCAACCCTAACAGCTAAGCGTGAAATTAGCTGGGAAAGAGGACTGCCTACTCCAGAACTCTGGGAAGCCTCCCTGCCCCTTTGAATTTGTTTCCCTTATATAATTTTCCAACACCAGGGTTGCTTGAAATTAGTGGCTTATCTCTTGTATTTGGCTTCTGTTAAGATGCAAAATCCCCGGGGGAATTAATAGCAACTTTCAACTCAGAGTGAAAATGTTTATCAGATTCCTTTAAGAAGAAGGTTGTGATTAAGCAGAACTCTTGGTGCCCCTCCAGGAAGGCAAGAAAGCAATGAAGTGGAGAAAAGGTTTCCCAAAGAGGATGCTTGGGAATATGAATGCGGTTGGACTACACATTTTCTTGGGCCAGCCCTGATCTTAGGCATTAAAAGCCTCCTTAACTGGGGGAGAGGATGGACTACAATGTGAACCACTGTCCATGTGCTGCAGCGGTTCTCCAGAATGTATTTGCCAGGTGCAGTGATGTACCACAATGATGGAAGAGTTTGCTGAAGTGGGAGGGGTGGCGTGGGTGGGGTGGGGAGTATATGGGGACCTCATATTTTTTTAATGTAAAATTTAAAAGAAAATAAAGAAGAAGGAAAAAAAAAAGTAAATTACCACTAGCCCCATCAATAAAGCCAAGTTCCGGACAAAAAAAACCAAAAGCCTCCTTACCTACTTGTCTGATAAATTATTCTAATCAAAAGCCAAATCAAATTCGTGTGTGCCCATTTTTTTTCTCTATCTTGACCAAATACAGGAAATTAATCACTTTGTAAAGCACATGGTGACTAGCACAAATTGTGCAACTCTGCCCCTGCTCTCCACTCTATGTATTCAGCGAGGACTTCAAGAGAAGCCTCATTCTTCTTCTCCTCTCAAATGCACACACCCAGATTTTTTTTGTAGGCTTGTGAGCTTTGATTTTGCAACCTCCTCTTTTGGGAACAAGCAGAAAATATTAACACTGCATTTGCTTTGTGCCTTTTCCTCGTGTTTTGTTCTACAAGTGAGATACATTGGAACAGACTTTTAAATAGGAAAATATATAAAGGATGCTGCACACACACACACACACGACATAAGTTTATAAAATTGACGCGTCCTTTAATTCATGGCCCAATTAATGCTATTTTTAGCACCAGATGAAAAAATCTTGAACAGAAGAGAGAACTGTTTTTTTCTGAATCACTCAGCCAGGCAATTGACAAAGCCTGGAACTAGACGCCTGTTTCAGATGGTCTGTTTTATTGTTCTTGTTTACTGAGTTGTGCTAACTGTGCAGATTCACCAGATTTTCTATTTCCGAAGCCGTTTTAAAAAGCAACCAAAGCAAGCAGGTATATTATCTTTGCTAAGAGATGGTGTGATGTTCTCTCTGACTACACTTATCACTGAATTCAAGTATAGGATCTTTGTAAAATCTTTGTGCCATTTTTAAACTTTTAACTTCAAAAAGCATACGAGGCAGACAGGATAGTAAACCATAAATGGAATTTAAAGGCAAATTCAATTTTCTTCTTAGAGCTGTCATGAACTTCAATTCTGCAGGCCATATTTCATTTGTCACAGGATCTAAAATGAGTACATATTGTGTGCAATTGTGTAATGTAGTTGTCCTAAACTTTAATACATTTACTTTTGAGTACCGTTTACAGATTGTTTCTCTAACACGCACAACCTGAGTTATTAAAGTTTAAAAGTGCACAAGGCCCTTATGAAAACCCTGTTTATAGCTCAAGTACAGAGCACAGGAATTCTGGCTAAATTACCTCATTGTGCTGCCAACCCATTCTCCTTCAGTTCAGACAGGCTACAATTCCAAGAGACCTGTATGTTCCTTGTCGATGAAATGAATAAAATTTTAAATACCAGTATTTAGCAGTATCAGGTGCCAAAAGCTATGACTGTATTTTCTAAGTGATTTCCAGCTTATAACACATAGTAATGTCAAAATCTAATATAGGGAGATTAATTCTTAACAAAAGACACTGAGAAGAGGAAGAACAATAAATCAGAGAATTAGAAGGCCAACATCTCAGATATATATGCCATTTGGGTGCTTCCAATGTAGATTCTATTTCTTCAAGGTCCATGTAAGTGCATGCCATGTTTCCTGAACCCTCTTAGTTTCCAGGGATAGAGCCCTTTTCTGAATTCCTAAAGTTATCTTTACAGAGAGACCTCAGAGATCATCCAATCACTTCGTGGTGGAATTGGGTCTGGAACCCAGGACTGTTTTCTTTCTGCCAGATCTGGCCTTAGTCCTGGGATAGAGGTGGTCAAATTTTGTAGCTGGTTGGGAAAATCAGAGATGGGGGTCATGGTGAAGAAGGAAGATGTAAAGTTGTCTGAGGATCTGAACTTGGGAGACTTAGAAAATATGGAAAACCTGTATAGAAGAAAGAAAAAGTGGGGTTTAATCTTAAACATGTTGAGCTTGAAATGATGGCAGAACATGAAATCTCTTTGGCCTGGATAAGTCAGGATTCTGGAATGATAAAGGCTTTGTGGACAGGGCAAGAATCTCGGTAGAATAATGGCCGAAACATATTTTAACCATGGTGATGAGGGGAGTTTTAAGCTTGTTTCGGGGATCAAGGCAGTGAGGAGGCTTGGATGAAAGGCCAAAGCCCTGCTACAGTGATGGGCTGGGTAGCAGTCAGGCCTTTGCTGCCTCAGTAGAAACCATGACCTTTTCATTTTGAGCAACTCTCCCATGCTCAGCCTCATGCCTAGCTCGGGTCAAGAGTCACCAAACCACAGCCTGTGGGCCAAGTCTGGTTCACTGTCTGTCTTTGGAAAACCCATTAGCTAAGAAAGTTTTTTCCATTTTTAAACGGTTAGAAAAAAATTATATTAGTGTTTATGGTACATGAAAATTATATGAAATTCAGATTTCAGTATCCACAAAGTTTTGTTAGAACACAGCTATACCAATCATTTACATGTTGTCTGTGGCTGCTCTAGCATTACAGTGGCAAAATTGAGCAGCTGCAACAGATGCCCTACAGCCTGCAAAGTTCAAAACATCTACTACATTAAGAAAAAGTTTGCGCTATGTCTTTAAGGGTCCAGGCATTGGAAGGTCCTTCGGATTCTCAGCACTTCCATCCATCCCTGCATTCATCCACGTATCCATTCAGTCACACAATATTTATCAAGTACTTACTAGGGGAATTTCCAAAGAGTCCTAAGACTTAATATCTGACCTCAATTGCAGTATTACATAACAGCACCATCTCTTCTAGAAATAATTTTGCCTTTAGTTGGAGAATTAAGCATGGTAACTGAGGGCTGACTTTTCAGTATCCTTGGATTCCTCCCCAGCAAAGCCCTCTTCCTCGGGACTGGAAGATGGATTGGTCCTTGAATCAGGGATAGGACTAAAACTGCAACTGGCTATCTGGGGACTCCAATTAAAGGCAAGAGGTGGGTGGCTTGTAGTTGTGAACCAAGGAGCTACAGCTTTTGCAGCACTGATTGTGGCTGTTTCCCCAACTAGGAACAGGGAAGCAAGGCCGTATTATGACTTTCCTGGCTCTTAGGCACGCTCACCGTCATGAGCTCCTTCTTCTATAAAAATATATTTTAAATTATAATTTATGACTACATTGGTATAAAGATAAATATAATCCAGGCTGTGTGATATAGCAGGTCATTATAGATTTACCTAATACAAGATAAAAAATTTTATCTTTGCTAACTCTCAAAGTAACCTCACCAACAATTTGTATTGAAGCTATAGCGTTTGTATTCCTTCCTAAGGCCTTTCTTTGTTCAATAAATACCATCCCCCTTCTCAATACTCAGAACATCATTTTTCAATTCTCTCCTTTTATCTCCTGCGTAGTCAATTTCTCCCACTCTATTCGAGCATTCCTATTAGTTTACCATTATGCTACAATTTCTCCCATATTAAAAAGTTAACCATCTATCAAAATTTCAGCAGCCTTTTTTTACAGAACTCTTCAAATTCAGATGGAATTGCCAGGGGCCCAAAGAGTCAAAATAATCTTGAAAAAGAAGAATAAACTTGGAGGAAGCACACTAGCTGATTTCAAATCTTATTATAAAGCTACAGTAATGAAAACAGTGATACTGGGACAAGGACAGACATATAGACCAATGTAATAGAATTGAGAATTTAGAAATAAACCCACACATCTATGGCCAAATGGTTTTTGACAGAGGTGCCAAGTCTACTAAATGGAGGAAAGAATAGGTTCCTCAACAAATGGTGCTGGGAAAAAGGATATCTATATTCAAAAGAATGAAATTGGACCCCTACCTTACACTATATGCAAGAATTAACCCCAAATGGATCAATGACCCAATTATAAGAACTAAACTATAAAATCCTTAGAAGAAAACATAGGGAAATCTATTCAGGACCTTGTATTAGCAGTGAATTTTTATACTTTACAAGAAAAGCATGGGCAACAAAAGAAAAAATAAATTTTGTTTTTCCAAAATTAAAAACTTTTGTGAACCAAAGGATGTTATCAAGAAAATGAGAAGACTACCTATAGAATTGGAGAAAATATTTGCAAATTACATATTTGAGAAGAGTTTAATACCCAGAATATACAAAGAACTCCTACAACTCAACAACAAAAGTTTAATCCAATTGAAGAAATGGGCAAAGGACTTGAATAGACATTTCTCCAAAGAAGATATTCAAATGAACGATAAGCATATGAAAAGAAATTGAACATCATTAGTCATCAGAGAAATACAAAACAAAACCCCAGTGAAATATCACTTCACACCCACTAGGATGGCTGGTGTTTTGTGTTTTTTTAAAAGGAAAATAACAAGTGTTAGTGTTACCGGATTTTATTTAGGTTCTTGGCTATGCTGCAGAAATGAATTTCAAGAGTTGGGTGAGTTAGGCCAGTAATTTATTCAGCTAGGGAGGGATGAGAAATGGAAGAGCAGGGGTCCCAGGTAGAGAGGAAAGGGTTGAGAAGTGATAAAGCAGGCTGATTTACAGGCTACAATTTCCCATTATAGATGATAAATACCCAGGTTTTACTTGCATTGCTACATGGCAGAGAAAAAATGGTGAGAGCGGTGCGCTGAGGGCAGAATGGGTCCACAGGCAAGAGCGCACATCAGAGAACATTCAGGCCTCATGGTCTGCTTCTTCATTATTCTACCCCTTTGTTAATGGTTTGTTAATGGCAGGCGAGGGGTTCCAGCTGTTTCCTGTTTTGATTGATTACCCCACCTATCAATCTCCCAGTGAAGACCCAATGATAAAGTCCTTGGGGAATATCTGGAGCTTTTTCTGACTTCCAGAAGAAGCCTTTGTTCTAAATAGCAGAATCCTGAGGGTGGGAGTCTTCTGGCAGCCATCTTGGGAGTTACTGATGTCCACGTGGACTCTCTGCCAGGGTCCAGATCCATCTATTGGTTCCCAATCTTACTAACCTGCTTCATTAGTAAGGCTGCGGAGCACTTGGACCCTCATGCATTATTGATGGATGTAAAATGGCACAGCTGCTTTGGAAAACATAGTTTGCAAAACAAAGTTAAACACAGCACTATCATTTGATTCAACAATTTCATTCTTAGGTATATATACCCCAAAGAACTGAAAACAGGGACTCAAGCAGATACTTGTATGTCAATGTTCAGAGGAGCATTATTCACAATGGACAAAAGGTGGAAACAACCCAAATGTCCATTAACCAATGAATGGATAAATAAAATGTGGTTCATTCATACAATGGAATATTATTCAGCCATAAAAAAGAATGGAGTTCTGATATATGCTAAAACATGGATGAATCTTGAAAAAATTATGCTAAGGGAAATAAGCCAGACACAAAAAGCCATCTATTGTAAGATTCCACTTATATGAATTATCTACTATAAGCAAATTTGTAGAGACAAAAAGTAGAAATAGAAGTTACCAGGGGCTGAAGGAGGGAAGAACAGGGAGTTATTGCTTAATGAGTACAGAGTTTTTGTTGAAGATGATGAATACTTTTGGTAATGGATGGTGGTGATAGTTAAGTTCATGTGTCAACTTGACTAGGTTATGATGCCTAGTTGTTTGGTCAAGCCAGCCCTGGTCTAATTGCTATTGTGAGGTATTTCATGAATTTATGTCATTAGTCAATTGATTGCTTTTATGACTGATTATATCTATAATCAAAAAGGGGTTGCCTTTGGCAATGAGGTAAGTCTTACCCAATCAGTTGAAGGCCTTAAAGGGAGAACTGATGATTCCAGGAGTCAGAAAGAATTTCTAGCTCTCATTCAGCCAGCCAACTTCTCCTGGGCAATTCATCAAAACTTTCAAGGGAGTTCCCACCTTTGGGGAGCCGCCCGGAGCTACGTGCATTTGCGGTCTCCAGCAACATGGCGGTTTTCATAACTACGCCTACTCCACCCCCGTGCTTCCGCCTTCTTCTTCCCCTTTCCCCAATTTCCGGGGCAAAAAGTGTCGCGCCTGCGCAACAAGATGTTGAAGCCATGACCAGCATTGAAGACTCGCAACCTATAGCAAGTGGTGTAACAGCATCTTATTGCCTTATATGGAAGAGCCGCATCATCACCCCCTGCTACATACCCTCCCCTTAGTATATATTCTGATGCTCTACCCTCAATAAACGGAGACTTGATCAGAATCCTGTCTTGTCTCCGTTTCTCTCACCTCTTGTCCCCCAATTCCCACTCCCTCTTTCAGGTACCGGTTCGTTTGACCTGCGGGCCAGGTCACCCACCTTGCAGCCTGCCCTACAGAATTCAGACTTGCCATTCGCTACAGTCAATTCCTATAATAAATCTCGTAATATTTACATATATCTTGTAGTTTTGTTTCCCTGACTAATACATAGTAGCACAACATTGTAAACATACTAATGCCACTGGATCATAAACTTATAAATGGTTAAAATGGTAAATTTTAAGTTTTATGTGTGTATATATATATATGTTACCATCATAAACTTTTAAAAACTAAGATCAGTATTAATATTCAAGCAAATTAATGTTATTTCTGTTACACTAGGATGATTGTGGATCCTCACGCTAGGATGACAATGGATCCTCAAATGATCCATCTCTGAATCGTATGCACCATTAAAAAAATAGGTAACTATATCTTGTCCCCACATCTCCTTCTAGTCACCATTCCATATCTCTGCTCCTTTTTACCGACTCCCAGAATGACTGTTTTTTGTTTTTTTTTTTAAAGATTTAATTATTTATTTAATTTCCCCCCCTCCCCTGGTTGTCTGTTCTTGGTGTCTATTTGCTGCATCTTGTTTCTTTGTCCGCTTCTGTTGTCGTCAGCGGCAGGGGAAGTGTGGGCGGCGCCATTCCTGGGCAGGCTGCTCTTTCTTTTTTTTCACGCTGGGCCGCTTTCCTCACGGGCGCACTCCTTGCAAGTGGGGCTCCCCCACGCGGGGGACACCCTTGCGTGACAGGGCACTCCTTGCGCGCATCAGCGCTGCACATGGCCAGCTCCACACGGGTCAAGGAGGCCCGGGGTTTGAACCGCGGACCTCCCAAATGGTAGACGGACGCCCTAACCACTGGGCCAAAGTCCGTTTCCCCAGAATGGCTGTTGATGTTTGCTGTCTTAACTTCCCTTTTTCCCAGTCACGCCTTTTAAAATTGAGATATCATTCACATATAATAAAATTTACCCTTTTGAAGTGTACAATATAGTGGTTTCAGTATATTTACAAAATTGTGCAATCACCACCAAAGTCTAATTTCACACCTTTTTTATCACCTCACAAAGAAAACTCATGTATATTAACAGTAACTCCCAAATTCCTCCTTTCCCCGCAGCTCCTGGTAACCACTAACCTACATTTTGTTTCTATGGATTTATCTATTCAGGACATTTCATGTAAATGGAAGCATACAATAAATTGCCTTTTGTGTCTGCTTTCTTTCACTTAGCATCTTTTTAAGGGTCATTTATGTTATAGCATGTATAGGACATTCATTCCTATTTATGGCTGAATATATATTTGATTATGTGGATAGATTACATATATCTACCCATTCACCAAGTGATGAACATTTGGGTAATTTCTACTTTTTGTTTATTATGACTAATACTACTATAAACATTCATGTATACGATTTTGTGGAGACTTGTATTTTCTATTCTCTTTGGTATTTAGGTGGGAATAGAATTGCTGAGTCACATGGTAACTCCATGTTTAACTTTTAACTTTTTGAGGACCTCTTAAACTGTTTTCCAAAGCAGCTACACAATTTTGCATTCCCATCAGCAATGTATGGGGGTTCTAATTTCCCAAATCCTTGCCAACAAATGTTATCATCTGTCTTTTTTTAATTATAGCCATCCTAGTAGGTGTGAAGCAGTATCTCTGTGGTTTTGATTTGCATTTTCCTACCAACTAATGATGTTTATTTACTTATCGGCCATTTGTATATCATCTTTGGAGAACTGTCTATTTAAATCCCAGTCCATTTTAAAATTGGGTTGGCTTTTTATCACTCAGTTGTTAAATGTTCTTTATATATTCTGGATATTAAACTCTTAACCATATAATTTGCAAATATTTTCTCCCATTCTATGGGTTGTCTTTTCACATTCTTGATAGTATCCTCAGAGCACAAAAGTTTTTAATTTTGTTGGACCAATTTATCTACTATGTTCCTTTTTTTGCTTATTCTTTTAGAAATTATTGCCTAACATAAGGTCCTAGAGCTATTTCCCTTTGTTTTCTTCTAGAAGAGTTTTATATTTAATTCTTATGTTTAGGCCTCTGATCCATATTGAGCTAATTTTTGTGTAATTGTGAGGTAGTAGTCCAACTCTATTTTAAGCAGGTGGGTACCTAGTGTTCCACCTCTATTTCTTGAAAAGATTATTCTTTCCTGATTGAATTTTCTTGGCACCTGTGTCAAAATCAATTGACCATAAATGTGAGAATTTATTTCTGTACTGTCAATTCTGTTCCATTGGTCCATATGTCTATCCCTGTGCTAGTAATATACTATTTTAATTACTTTCACTTTGGAGTAAGTTTTAAAATCAGGAAAAGTGAGTACTCAGTTTTGTTCTTTTTCAAGATTGTTTTGGTTATTCAAAAGTCCCTTGCATTTCCATATGAGTTTTAGGAGCAACTTTAGGATTGTCCATTTCTATCCCAGAAGGATTGCCTGAATCTGCAGATCAATTGGAGGAGTAATGCCATCTTTATAATACTGAATTTTCCAATTCATGAATATGCAATGACTCTACATTTTTATTTAGATCTTTAATTTCTTTCAACAGTTCTTTGTAATTTTCAATGTACAAGTCTTACACTTTTTTTTTTGTTAAATTTATTTCTAAGTATTTTAACTTTTTTATGCAATTCTAAATGGAATCATTTTCTTAATTTCAGATCTGACTTGTTCATTGCTAGTGTATAAAAATATAATCACTTTTTGTATATTAGTCTTGTATCCTGCATCCTTGATGAAACGCGTATATACTTCTAATGGTATGTTTGTGGATTCCTTAGTATTTTCTATATACAAATCATGTCATCTGCAAATAAAGTTGTTGGTTTTTTTTTAAAAGATTTATTTTATTTATTTCTCTCCTCTTCCCCCCTGTTGTCTGCTCTCTGTGTCCATTTGCTGTGTGTTCTTCTGCATCCACTTGCACTATCCAGCAGCACTGGGAAACTGTGTCTCTTTTTTGTTGCATCATCTTGCTGTGTCAGCTCTCTGTGTATGTGGTGCCACTCCTGGGTGGGCTGCACTTCTTTTCATGCAGGGTGGCTCTCCTTACAGGGCACACTCCTTGCATGTGGGGCTCCCCTACACAGGGGTGCCCCTGCATGGCACGGCACTCCTTGCGACTGGCAGCACTGTGCATGGGTCAGCTTACCACACGTGTCAGGAGGCCCTGGGGAATGAACCCTGGACCCTCCATATGGTAGACAGATACTCTATTAGTTGAGCCATGTCCACTTCCCTGTAAATACAGTTTTACTTCTTTCCTTTTCAATTTATTTCCTGCTTTTAGGGAGAAAGCTTTCAGTCATTCACCATTAAGTATGATGTTAGCTGTGGTTTCTCATAGATGTCCTTTATCAAGCTGATGAAGTTCTCTTCTCTTCCTAATGCTCAATTTTTTTTAAGAAAGTCTGTTGGATTTTGTCAAGTGCTTTTTTCTGCATCTTATGAGACAATCACATGGTTTCTGTCCTTTATTCTATTAAAATGTATACTACATTGATTGATATTTGTGTATTTAACCACTCTTGTATTCCTGGAATAAATCTTACTTGCTCATGGTATATATAATTCTTTTTTATATGTTAAGGGATTTTGTTTAATAGTATTTTGTCGAGGATTTTTGCATTTATATTCATAAGAGATGTTGGACTACAGCTTTTTTTCTTAAGATGCTTCTGATTTTAGTACCAGGGTAATACTGGCCCCAGTGAATGAATTGGAAAGTGCTTCCTCCTCTTCTTTTTTTTTTTTTGAAAAGTTTGTAAAGTATAGGTGTAAATTAAAATAACAATGTTTGGTCAAATTCACCAGTGAAATCATTTGGGGCTGAAGTTTCTTTTTGGGAAGTTTTTGGATTACTAATTCAATCTTTTTGCTTGTTATAGGTCTATCCAGATTTTCTATTTCTTCTTAAGTCAGTTTAAATAGTTTGTGTCTTTCTAGGAATTAGTTCATTTCATCTAGGTTTTATAATTTCTTGGCATACAGTTTTTCATAGTATTCCTTTGTAATACTTCTTATTTATTGTGTTGAGAAATTTCCTTCTATTCCTAGTTATCTAAATGTGTTTTTATGAAGAAGAGATGTTAGATTTTGGCAAATGCCTTTTTTGCATCAATTGAGATGATCATGTGTTTTCTGTTCCTTTGTTCTATTAATGTGGTATATTAATTGATTTTCTTATGTTGAACTAACTTTGCACACCTGGGTAAATTCCACTTGATCATGGTATTTGTTTTAATGCACAGCTGTATTTGGTTTGCTGGTGTTTTTGCTTCTTTTTTATTATAGGCATTTATAGCTATAAATTTCCCTCTAAGCACTGTTTTAACTGCATCCCATAATTTTTGGGATATTGTATTTTCCTTTTCACTCATCATAAACTATTTTCTCAAATCCATTATGTTTTATTCTTTGATCCCTTTGATTACTTAGGAGGGTCATATTTAATTTCCACATATTAATGCATTTCCCAACATTCCTTCTATTATTGATTTTTAATTGCATTCATGTGGCTATAGATTATACTTTATTATTTCAATCTTTTTAAATTCATTGAGATTAGGCTTATGACTAAAATGTGATCTATCCTGGAGAATGTTCCATGAACACTTGGGAAAAATATAAGTGTTCTATGCCTACTAGGTCTAGTTGATTTATAGTTTTGTTCAATCTATTTCCTTATAAATCTTCTGCCTAATTCTATCCTTTATTAAAATGGGTATTTTTTTTTGAGTTTTTTTTTTTTAATTTCTCTCCCCTTCCCCTCCATTGTCTGCTCTCTGTCCATTAGCTGTGTGTTCTTCTGGGTCTGCTTGTATTGTCAGGTGGCACCAGGAAACTGTGTCTCTTTTTTGTTGTGTCATCTTGCTGCATCAGCTCTGGGTGTGTGCGGCACCACTCCTGGGCAGGCTGTGCTTTTTTCACATGGGTGGCTCTCCTTGCAGGATGCATTCTTTGTGTGGGGGGCACCCTTACACGGGGGTGCCCCTGCATGAACAGCACTCCTTGCATGTGGCAGCACTGCACATGGGCCAGCTCACCACAGGGGTCAGGAGGCCCTGGGTATCAAACCCTGGACCCTCCATATGGTAGGTGGATGCTCTATCAGTTGAGCCCCTAAAAATCAGTTGAGTTCCCTAAATGGGTATTGAAGTCCACAACTATTATTGTTGAATTATCTACATCCCCTGTCAATTCTCTGTTTTGCTTCATGTATTTTGGGACTCTTGTTCAGTGAATATTTATAATTATTATCTCTCTTCATATATTTACACTTTTACCATTATAAAATGTCCTTTTTTGTCTCTAAAAACAATTTTTGCCTTAAAATCAATTTCATCTAATATTGTAAAAATCACTCCAACTTCTATTTGGTTACTGTTTGCATGATGCATCTTTTTCTATCCTTTTGCTTTCAGCTGACTTGTGTTTTTGAATCAAAAGTTTTTGTCTCTTGTAGACAACATATAGTTGGGTCTTGTTTTTGTTTTTTCTTAATTTGCCAATCTCTACCTAGTGATTGGAGTATTTAATCATTTTACATTTAGTGTAATTACTTAAAAGGTCAAATTTACATCTGACATGTTATTTGTTTTCTAGTTGTCTTTTTTGTCTATGTTGCTGCCCTTTGTGTTAGATAGATATTTTTAGTGTTTTATTTTAATTCCCTTGTCATTTGTTTTACTATGTTTTTTGAATTTTTTCCCCCTTAGTGGTTGCTCTTCTTAACATATTATAACAATTTGATTTGGATTAATAACACTTTAATTTCAATAGTATACAAAAACTTTGCTCTATACAGCTCCATTCCTTCCCCCTCCTTTGTACTATTATTGTCAAACAAATTACATCCTCAAGCATTATACCCCCATCAACATAGATTTATAATTATTACTTTATGCAGTTGTCTTTTAAATCAGATAAGGATAAAAAGAGTTACAAAGAGAAAGTACATTTAAACTGTGTTTTATATGTATTGGTCTAGTTACCTTTACTGGTGCTCTTTATTTCTTAATGTAGATTAAAGTTACTGTCTGGTATACTGTTCTTTCAGTTTTATCCTGAAGGACTCCATTTAGCATTTCTTGTAGGACAAGACTGCTAGTGACAAATTCACTCACTTTTTGTTTATCAGGACATGTTTTAATTCCTCCTTTACTTTTTAAGAAATAGTTTTCCTGGGTGTATAATTCTTTGTTGACAGTCTTTTCCATTCAGGACTTTGAATATGTCAACCCACTGCTTTCTGATTTCAATGGGTTCTGATGAGAAATTAGCTGCTTATCTTATTGAGGATCCTTTGTGCAAAACAAGGATCTAATTGCTCGCTTCTTTCAAGGTTCTCTTTTTCTTGCTTTCAACAGTTTGGTTATGATGTGTCTAGGTGTAAATCTCTTTCAGTTTCTCATACATGGAGTTGGATACGCTTCTTGGATGTATATATTCATGTTTTCCATCACATTTGGGGAATTTTTAGTCCTTATTTATTCAAATATTCTTTCTGCCCCTTTTCCTTCCTTTTCACCTTCTGGTAGTCCCATTATAAGTATGTTGGTGTACTGGATATTGTCTCACAGGTCTGTGGGCTCTGTTCATTTTCTCCATTCTTTTTTTCTTCCTGTTCCTCAGACTGGGTGATTTCAAGTGATCTATATTCATGTTCACTATTTCTTTTATTATTTTTATTCTGCCAGCTCAAATCTGCTGTTAAACCTTTTTGGGAATTTTTCATTTCTGTTATTGTACTCTTCAACTCCAGAATATCTATTTGGTTCTTTTTTTAAAAAATAATTTCTATCTCTTTATTGATGTTCTCTATTTGGTGAGGCATCATTTTCTTACTTTCCTTTATTTCTTTAGATATGATTTCCTTTAATTCTTTGAACCTATTTAACGTAGCTGGATTTAAAGTCTTTGCCTAGTAAGTCTAATGTCTGAGCTCTGGGGCAGTTTCTATTGATTGCTTCATTTTCCTGAATATGGGCCAAACATTCTTGCTTCTTTGCATGTTTCATAATTTTTCATTGAAAACTAGAATTTTAAAATAATGTAATGTAGCTCTCTGGAAATCAGATCCCCTCCAAGGGTTTTCATTGCTGTTTGTTTTTGTTATTGCCATTTGTTTGTTTAGTGACTATCCTGAACTAGTTTTGTAAAGTCTGTATTCTTCATCACATTTGGCCACTGAAGACTCTTCTTGGTTAACTTGGTGGTAAGTTAATGACTGGATAGAGATTTCCTTAAATACCTAGAAATAATAATTCTCCCAGCCTTTGCTGAGGAGCTGTTTGTGCAAGTAGGGGAATGCCTTCAATGCTCAGACAGTTGACAACTCTGCCTTAGCCCACACTTCCAGTTTTAATAGAGTCTCAAGGTGAGCTAAAGGTGAGAACTGAGGGCTTTCTCAGGTCTTTTCTAGGCATGCCCACAACCCTGGACATACACATAACCCTATGCATGTGCTTGGCCTTCTAGATTCCCAGGAATATATCAGAGCTTTTCAAAGCCCCCTATGGACATCACATTCCCTAGTTTTTGCTTTTTAGCTTTTTTTTCCCTTTTTTGGTAAATTTCTTCTCTGCACCCACTTTTATCCCAGCCTCAAGCAGTTGTGATGTTCAACAATTACTGCCAATAATTTTTGGCAGGGAAGCGGACTTGGCCCAGTGGTTAAGGCGTCCGTCTACCACATGGGAGGTCCGCAGTTCAAACCCTGGGCCTCCTTGACCTGTGTGGTGCTGGCCCACATGCAGTGCTGATGCGCGCAAGGAGTGCCCTGCCATGCAGGGGTGTCCCCACATAGGGGAGCCCCATGCGCAAGGAGTGCACCCCGTAAGGAGAGCTGTCCAGTGCAAAAGAAAGTGCAGCCTGCCCAGGAATGGTGCTGCACACACAGAGAGCTGACACAGCAAGATGATGCAACAAAAAGAAACACAGATTCCCGTGCTGCTGACAACAACAGAAGTGGACAAAGAAGAACACGCAGTGAATAGACACAGAGAACAAACAACTGGGGCAGAGGGAGGGGAGAGAAATAAATAAATAAATCTTTTAAAAAAATTTTTGGCAAACACCCCTGGGGAAATGGCTGTCCAAACTGAGCAAGCTATGTCAAAGAGAGAAAAGTACTGTGAGGAGGGGTTTCCAGGGAGCTTCCAGACAGGTCAAATAAAGATAGTTCTCTGGAAATAGTGCTTTTGCGGAGCTCCAAACCTATTTGTCCCCTCCAGCAGCTGCTGCTGGCTTTCTCTATGATTACATGGCTGTTGGTTTTCAAGGTTATCACAGAGCTGAGGAGAGGGGGATAGGAATAGGGTAAGTTAAAACTTCCAAAAGCACACTGTTCTTACCAAGAATCAGCCTTTTTTCTTAAATGTTCCTTGGATTGTTGTTAAGTGTTTGGTTTATTTCCAGAGCTCTGGAAAAGTTGATTTTGATCATTGTTCCCAATATTATCATTACTTCTTTGGAGAAGTGAATTTTCAAAGGTTCTTATTCCGTCATTCTTGCTGATATCACTCACATTTACTTTATATATATATATATATATTTATTTATTTATTTATTTATTTATTTATTTTATTTCTCTCCCCTTTCCCCCTTTGTCTGTTCTTTGTGTCCATTCACTGTGTGTTCTTCTGTGTCTGCTTGTATTCTTGTCACGCAGGACCAGGAAACTGTGTTACTTTTTTGTTGCCTCATCTTGCTGCATTAGCTCTCCATATGTGCTGTGCCCCTCCAAGGTAGACTGTGCTTTTCTTGCATGGGGTGGCTCTCCTTCTGGGGTACACTCCTTGTGCATGGGGTTCCCCTACGTGGGGGACACCCCTGTATGGCATGGCACTTGTCACATGTGGCAGCACTGTGTGGGCCCTGTGTCAGGAGGCCCTGGGTATAGAACTCTGGACCCATATGGTAGGCAGATGCTGTATCAGTTGAGCCACAACCGCTTCCTCACATTTACTTATGAATCCTATCCAATGAGGCTTTTTCCCTCAGCGCCCTGCCAAAACTGCTCTTGTCAAAGTTACCAGTTATTTCCACATTGGCAAGTCCAATTTTCATCCTACTGACTTACTATTAACATCTGACACTGTTCTTACTTCTGGGAATACTTTCTCACATTCTCCTGTGTGTTTAAAAATTATTACTTTAGTTTTCTTTTGCTTCACTGTCCACTCTTTCTTTCTCTTTGCTGATTATTTTTCATCTCTCTAACCTCTAAATACCCCAGGGCTTATTCCTTGTATCTCTTCTCTATCCATACTCATTTCCTTAGGGGATTTCATCTGCTGTTATGACTTTATTTTGTTTGTTTGTTTGTTTGTTGTTTTTTTAAATGAAGATTGATTCTTTTTTTCTTTTAAAGATTTATTTTATTTATTTCTCTTCCCCTCCTTCATCGCCCCCTCCCCCCCATTGTCTGCTCTCTTGTGTCCATTTGCTGTGTGTTCTTCTGTGTCCACTTGCATTCTTGGCAGCACCAGGAATCTGTGTCTCTTTTGTCATCTTGCTGCATCAGCTCTCTATGTTTGGCACCACTCTTGGGCAGGCTGTGCTTTTTTCACATAGCGCAACTTTCCTTGCAGGGCACACTCCTTGCACATGGGGCTCCCCTATGCGGGGGACACCCCTGCATGGCAGGGCACTCCTTGCATGCAGCAGCACTGCATGTGGGCCAGCTCACCACATGGGCCAGGAGGCCCTGGGTTCAAACCCTGAATCTCCTGTATGGTAGGTGGACACTCTGTCAGTTGAGCCACACCTGCTTCCCCTGTTATGACTTTAAATACCATCTACATGCTGACAACTTACAAATTTATATCTCCAGCCCAGACTTTCCCCCTCAATTTAAACTTGTATATTGAGTTGCCTACTTGGTGTAGGTGTCTGAACATCTAATAGACAACTCACATTTAACATAGATGTTCAAAACCAAAGTCTTGATCTCTCCCCTCACTCACCAAACTTGTTCCTCTCATAGTTCTTCCCCAACTCAATGAATATAAAATCTACTCTTCCAATTACTCAGACCAAAAATGTGAAGTCATCTTTGGCTCCTTTCTTTTTCTTGTACCACATACAATCTATCAGCAAATCCTTTTGTCTTTATCTTCAATAGATATTCAGAATCCCACCACTTCTTGCCACCTGCAGTGCTACTTCCCCATTACCTCTCAACTTGCCTATTTCAATAACTGGCTAACTAATCACACTGCTTCTTCCCAGGCTTTCTTCCTCCTCAACAATGTACTCTTAATAAAATATCCTGCATAATCATTTAAAAACAAGATCAAGTCACTTCTCTGCCCAAGTTCTTTCAATGACTTTCCATACTTTGCAGAGTAAAAGCCAGAGTTCTCTGAATGCTCTACAAAGTTCTATATGGTCTAGGACTATATTATATTTCTGATCTCATCTCCCAACTCTGCCTCCTCATTCTCTGCTCTAGCCACATCTGCCTTCTTGCTGATTCTGGGACATACCTAGCATCTTTCAGTCTTGTTGCACTTGTTATCTCTGCCTTTAACTCTTGTCCCAGATATCACCATGGCCCTTTCAGGTCCTTGCTTAAATGTCACCTTCTCATTGAGGCTTTCCCTGACCATTTATGTTTTAGGTTCCTGGCTGCTAAAGCAAATCCCATGAAATGAGTTGACTTAAACAACAAGAATTTATTGGCTCATAGTTTTGAGGCCAGGAGAAGTCCTAAATCAAGGCATCATCAAGTCGATGCTTTCTCCCAGAAAACTGTGGCATTCTGGGGGAGGTTGCTGGTGATCCTTGGTCCTTGGCTTTTCCATGGCAGCCTCTCCTAGCTTCTCCCTTCTCTCTTGCATTGCATTGACTTTAATTTTTATCTTTTTAAAAATTTTTTAAAATTTCTCTCCCCCTCCCCAGTTGTCTGCTTTCTGTGTCCATTCGCTGTGTGTTCTTCTGTGTCCGCTTGTATTCTTGTCAGCAGCACCAGCAATCTGTGTCTCTTTTTTTGTTGTGTCATCTTGCTGTGTCAGCTCTCCATGTGTGTGGTGTCACCCTGGGCAGGCTGAACTTTTATCGCGCTGGGTGACTCTCCTTAGGGGGCGCACTCCTTGCATGTGGGGCTCCCTTACACAGGGGACACCCCTGTGTGGCACAGCACTCCTTGTGTGCATCAGCACTGCGTGTGGGCCAGCTCATCACATGGGTCAGGAGGCCCTGGGTTTGAACCTTGGACCTCCCATGTAGGTGGACGCTCTGCCCTTTGAGCCAAATCCACTTCCCTCCATTGACATTAAGTCTCTGGTTACTCCCCCTGGCTTTCTCTCTGTGTGCCTGAATTTCATTCTGATTATTAAAAACTCCAGTAAAAGGATTAAGACCTGTGCCGATTCATTTGGACCACACCTTAACTGAAGTAACCTCATTAAATATTCTATTTTCAAGGGTTCACACCTACAGGAATGGATTATGATTAAAGATATGTTTTTCTGGGGTACAGAGCTCCAAGCCACTACAACCCTTTTAAAAATTACCCTCCCTCTCCCCTTCACAGGTATTGTCTATCCTTCTTCCCTGCTTTATTTTTCTTTATTGTTCTACCTGAAATATTACAGTTTTATTTATGAGTTTATTCTCAGTCTTCCACACTAAAATGTAAACTCCAAAAGAGTAAAGGTCTCTATTTGTTTACTGTTTAACATCACTGTTTAGAACTGTGCTTGGCACAACGTAGGTATTTAACAAATATTTATTTTAAGGTGGCCTTAACAACACAGGCATACAAGAAACTTGACTTTTAGAAAACAAAATCTTTTGCCTTGCCCTAACCTCTATCTCTCCACCTTGTCAAGAAATGTAATATTATCAATGCATGCAGGTTTGTTGTTGATTTCAGCTAAGCAGGTGCCCTAGCCTCTGTACTGCCTGGTCTATAATATAAAGATGTATTTAGATAGCTTTAAGATAGTGTTATTTTGTGGATATTTATATACATCTATACACATAGTCATCCATTCAGTTCATTGGCACTACTTTCCTACTTTTGATTAACATATTAAAAATAGCTTTTTAAAAAGAAATGTTTTAGAAAATTTAGAAAATAAAACAGAAAAAAATAAAGACCACAAAGTTTCATTATTCATTTACAACCACTGTTATTTTATATTTCCTTAAAATATTTTGCTATTCAAAGGATTTTTTTATATAATCATAATTATACCTATTCCTACACTTTACACTTAAATGTATCATGGTGAAAGTTAGATTTTCTAACTATCTGCAAGTAGCCAGGACAATTTGGGGTCACTAAATGCCTGATTGGAAAACTCTCAGCCAATCATTTTTGCAGAGGAAATCTGGAGTGAGCAAATTACTTTCCCAGAGGCTGTCTCTCCAGGACAGATGCTTAGGCCAAAGAGGCTAATAATTACATTCAAAACCTGTACTGTATGGTTTTGTAAAAGTGTATCTGGTTTGCCGTTAGAAATTGTAATTGCATTAACCTATGCATCTGGGAGTTGGAATACCAAGGCTTTCCTTTTCCCATTCCTTTCTCACATCTGAGTGCAACTGTGGCTTTGTAGGGACAGAGTCTACCTCTTCAAGGTGAGTTAAGAGGCGATTCTCCAGCTGTCAAGAGTGGAATCACTCTTTAATTTAATTAAAGATTGTCTTCACTGAATCAAATGTTGTTAAAGTGATTTTGTCTCTCTCATTTCTCCTTAAAGTTTGTGATCAGTTTGGTAATTCCTTAGAGTATTAATGGTCTCTTTCTTAATTCCAATTAACTTACTAGTACCCGAGCAAAATAGCCATTATGAGCTATGGAAATGTAATTGCTCCACCAACTGGTCAGCTATAATATTTTATTATAGCAATAGAAATAAAGGCAATATGGTTTACCTATGGGAGAAATTATTTAAAGGAAATTATACATAAAAGTAGGATCAATTTATTTTTAAAAAAAATTTTTTTTGAAACCCGTATTTCTGAAATCAAGTTTTTTGGCTTGTGCTGATGGATATATTTTTTTAAAACTTATTTTCCTTTTCAAGTTATGTTCCAAATTCCCATATGTTTAGCAAATCCATTTACTTGTTCCTTGTGTGAGCTATTGGCTGAGGTACATTAAGGTGAGAACTTTCCAAGGGTAGTTAATATTAAAAGGGAACTCTTTAACCCCCTAATTTACTTAAAAAGCAAAGCAGAAACACTACCAAACTCTATTTGTATTTGTGCAGTCTTCACAGATACTGCTCAGGCCAAAGTCCCTCACTTACAATTTAAAAGAAAGACTATTTCTGGCAATTTTCTTTTTTACGGTTTTTATTTCCAGCTCTTTAAGTCACTAAACCCTCTGGGTTATAAGAAAATAGTACATAATGTTTTGGGTTCTTTGGACTCTTCCCCAAGATTAACTGCTCTCAGCACTCTGAAAATTAGCCGCAATGGACCGGCTGCTGAGAGATGACTGGACCCGGAGGCAGGAGCTTGGCTGTGGGAGTTCATTCACCTTTTGTGGCCCTGAGTTTCCTCATGCATAACTTGAGGACTGGATTGGGATCATTCTACCTCCAGCACTAAACAATCCACGACTCTCTCTTGTCTGGGCGTTATGATTACACTAATGAATGGCAAAGTATTCAATTCTTCATGAAATGTGGATGCTTTGGAGCCATGTGTTAATTATAAAAGATTTATGTCAAATATCATAGTGTGTGAGGAATGGTCAGAGAGATTGTGTGTGTGTGTGCACACCATCTCTCTTCCCCCAACTCACTTCCATGATGCTGACAATGGACAACTCTGTTTTGAAAGTACACTGAATGCATGTCTTTAAATATGCAAGGCCTAGCAACTACAATAACTTCAGAAATTCCTCTTTCTCCCTGCCTCTAGGAAGCAGGGCAATAAAAATATCTTGGTAACATTTGTATTATCAAGTGACAATTGATACACCTATTCATGACATATTTATTGAGCACCCACTGTGTGCCAGTCACTGTGCAAGGAGCAGTGTCCTTAAAGAAAGGGGTAAAGGAATGAGGGATAAGGAGAATTCCCTAGGAAAGAGGAAGAGGGATAGTACAACTTATTTTGGAGTTTATCCACTAAAACTGGTGTTTGAAATGCAATGACTTTTTACATGCTGCCTTGCAAAGAAAAAGCGAGCATGAAAATGCCTTTTGCAAAGTTTTGGTTGCAAGTGCAGGTGGTGGTGAATGGGAGGTAGTGGTGCCGTGATATTTGTCTGAAAAAATAGAATATGAAGTCACTTAAATGCTAGGTTTTATGTAAGTTGCTTTATCTGAGGAATCAGAAGGGAAGCAGTCATTAAAGGAGAAGAATAAGCCTAGACAAACCAAAAGTCAGACTAAATAAACAGGTGCCAGAACACAGGCAATCAGACCCTGAAAAATATTATTTCATAACATCGGAGTATCTTAGAAAGCAGAAGAGAATTCAGGAAGGCTCAAGGCCCCTGATTTCCTCCTATTCTTTTGTTACTCAGCTTATGACACACAGAACACGGAGCTCCACCTTTTCCCACTCACATTATCCCTGACACCCTCTTGTATTTTCAATGCGCTGGCCCTGCATGGCTCATCCCACACCTCATTTTGCTTTCAAGCCTCCCTATACAATACACTCTTGCCACTACTTTAGGTTTCCGTTCAGCACATATAATTCAGGCTGTTTCCATTTTCCACATGTATCTTTTGCCACCTGAGGACTATTGCCGGCTGGATCTGGGAGAATGCCATGGCACAGGGTGAGTGGCTGCTTTCTTTTTCTTGCTAGATTCTGGGGCATTTCTAATGTTCTCAACATGGCATTGCTTGCCTCCCCACAGTGCTTTTCCCCAAGGTAAATGTTGAATAATCACATTTCAGGAACTGCTTTGTAGAAACAGGCACTAGGGAAGGCATGGAATCTATTGCAAACTGCCTCAACAACCATAATTTTCAAGGGACATCCAGGCTGTAGGAGTGCTTAACAATGCTTCTCTCTGAGCCCACCTTGGCCAGTCAGAGTAGCCCTTTTCTGCTTCTAGGAATGACTGTATAATCTCATCTAGACTCTGTCCTTCAAGGCAGTCACCTCAGGAGCCTGTACATGTTATCTGATAAAGCTAATGATATTTTTGAAACTCCGCTTTTAGAATTTTGAGGACAAATTTAGATCATCAAGAACATCAGGGGCAGTTTACAGCCTTTCCCAAACCTGTACTACCCAGCTAAGCTGTCGTCCCCGTGAATTTCTTGTTACAGAAATCAACCCTATCTTCTCTAAAGATATTCAAGAAAGTGCTAGAGGCTTTGAACACCATTCCAAGAAGGGGGGTTCCAAAAATTTGCTGAGGATTGCAGCACCTAGGTCACCCACAGGGGCCACTTCTATTTATTTGGATGAATGAGGTCTGAAATATTTATCTTAAGTAAGTCAAGCAATCTACAATAATTGGTTTCCTCTCCCAGGAGGGTCATATGTTTTGGCAAAACTTCCACGTTTTCTCATCGTCTCAGAATTCCAGACACTGAAATTTGATCACCAAGAAAAATGACAGTTTATTTCTAATCAGGTTGGTTCATTTCCAATTTGTTTAAGAACTTGACTTTTACCTTTTGCAACTTGGACTAAATAGTCATCTAGCATTTACTTGGCTAGGACTATGAGAGATGTATAAATGAAACTGGCCATTCTCTTTTCCTCTTCTGATGTTCAAGAAACTCCTATTCATTCTTCAAGACCCAGTTCAAATGTCATCTCCTTTAGAATTTTTCATGTTATGAAGAAGAAAATCACAGAAATATGATAAATCAAATCAATATATGGTTAATATAGCAGTGATTACAGGAAAATGTGTGTTATTACTGTGGATGAAGATAAATGTTGCTTCTCCCACCTCAAATCTAGGGTTCTCTACCAATGTATGTACAATGGAAGAAAAGCATTATTTCCATAAAGAATTATTTATGAATAGCTTCACAGTGAAGCTGTTCACAGTGAAGCTTCACAGGGCTAGGTGATATTTCTTAAATATAACATTAGAAACGCTAATGAGCTCTATAATAATATTGGTTTTGTTCATCAGCCAGAATAACCAGAATGTTCCAAAGGATGGCAATTGGCTGATGAATGATGTAAAATTATCTCAATATTGATTTTTTCCAAACTTTGATGTGAAATATTTCTAACACAAAGCACAATTTAAATTCTTTAACTGTTTACTATTAACATATTTCTATACTTTCTTTAGTAAATATTAAATTATCCATTTCTCTATTCATCACAAACCCATTTTATCTTTTTTAAGTATTTCAAAGTGAACTGCAGGCATCACTAGATATTCCTCTATCATGCATCCCATTAGCTGGAGTTCAATATTTGTTTACAGATTTTTTCTTTTGTGCATGATGAAACGAACAAATCTTAAATGTACATGCCCTGAGTTTTGACAAATGCATATACCTCTGTAACCTAAATCCCATTAAATTATAGAAAATTACTCTTGCTCCTGAAAGTTCCTTTATGTTCTTTCCTAGTTAATCTCTGCCCCCAACCCCAGAGATTTATTTTAAACAATAATTTTAAAATTTTTATAATGCAATTTTTATAACAATATATTGCTCTCCCTTTATTCATAAAATACTTTCCTGTTTTGGCTTCCTAGGCTGCTCAAGCAAATACCATGCAATGGTTCAGCTTAAACAATGGAATTCATTTGCTCATGGTTTTGAGGCTAAGAGGAAGTCCAAATAAAGGTGTCATCTAGGTGATCCTATCTCTCAACTGTGGTGTTCTGGGGCTGGCTGCTGGCAATCTGTGGTCTGGTCCTTAGCTTGTCACATGGCAAGGGACATGGCAGGGTGGCTCCTGGTCTCTCCTTTCTCTTCTTGGTTCCACTGATGTTGAGCTTCTTCTGCTCCCTGTGGCTTTCTTTATGTCTGAATTTCATTCCTCTCCTAATGGACTCTAGTAATAGAATGAAGACCCATCCTGATTGAGTTGGCCATACCTTAACTGAGAAACCTCATCAAAATGTTCTACTAAAAATGGATTCACACATACAGGAATGGATTAAGAACATGTTTTTTTTTCTGGGGTACATAGCTCCAAGCCACCACACTTCCCATTGTTTGAGGACCACAGTGGGAAAGTAAGGCTGTTCACACCCCTTGGTCCATCCTCTCTGGAGTGATCCATCCCAACTCTGTGACTACCAGGCTTTTTGCCTTCTCTCATTCATGGAAGGGAAGGTGAGGACCACCCAAAGATAACTACCTTTCAGCTGGATTAAAGGAAGGATCCTAGGAAAGGGATGTGATAATGTTGAAAGAGTTCTTTCTGCTAAAATGGCATGAGGGGCATAGACATGAGTGAGTACAAGTGGTTATTTTGGCAGGATTTTAGATCAGTGAAGCAAAGGTGAGGAAGGTAAATTGGGCAGTGGAGAAAGAAGCAGAAAGAAAAAAGGAAAGAAAAGATGAACACATAAAATATTTGACAGAGATTTCTTAGTTCTCCCTGAGAACTGAGGACTACTTGACTCTTACTCCTAAATGATCTGCAGTGATCTCTGCATCTCCCCTCTTCATGCACAAATGCACCAAAGCTCAGGAACTCTGGCCCTCTTGCAGCAATCAGCAGTATGGGGTCACTTGACTTTTCCAGTCAAGGAGAACTGGTTAGCAAGGGAGTGAAAGCAGTGCTTGTCATTATGATCCTAGGATGGTTTACCTTCATTGTAGAATGAGCAAAAAATTTAGGATTCTGTTATACCCACATTTTCAATATCTTAGTATTAATACATATACCAGTTCTCATAAAGATAACCTGTTGCTAATTGAATTATTTGTAACCATTCTGTATAGCAATATCATTATTCAAGGAACTTACTTTTAATTTATGGATGAACTGGCTCATTAATATGCCATTCTAATTTTACCAGAGGAGGGAGACTCAGGTACAAAGATGCTAACCAAAAACATCAAACTCCCAAGTGGAATGATTTCAAAAAGTCACTCTCTGGTTTTGGTACTTATTTAATCTCTGCCTATTGAAAAATATGACAGTTCTGCCCCTGACTTTAGCAAAACTGTTGGAAATGAACTCTTTTTTATTTCATATTTGCCAAAAGGATCCCTGAGAGGAAATGTTACACAGAGCTAACTCCACTTCCCTCATCTCACCCTGTCCAACCTTGCTCCCCTACCAGGAAAACACTCTGACTTCCCAACAAACCTTCTTTACCTCTTTACTGCCCCTATATTTCAGGCTGGCCCTATAAATAAATCAAATGGATGCACCACTACCCAAGAGTCTAAACCCAAAGGACTACATTAGAAAGCCCCTGTTCAGTGTAGGGTGCATAAAAGCAATTAAGCTTCTACTCAAGGCAACAAGGTGGGCCCACTTCCTGGTGCATAGAAAATACTTGATGCAAATATCAATGAATGAATGAATGAGATCCAGTGGGTACTTAAGGAAAGCAACAAAGATAATACCTGCTCTCTAAGGGCTTATAGTTCTTGGAAAGGGTGAAAACATTAACTGAACTGCTGTAGAATACTTTAACAGAACAACTTTTCAACCCATATAAACTAATTTAGTCCTAACTTAGCCTAGAAGGGCTGAGGGGCAATACCAGAATTACATGAAGTCAATCACAAAAGCCTTCCTAGGAGAAGTGAGTTTTGAGTTGGGCTTTGTGATGATTTGAAGCTGTATATACCACAGAAAAACATGTTCTTAAATCTAATCCAGTCCTGTGGGTGTGGACTCATTGTGAGTAAGACCTTTTGATGAGATACTTCAGTTAAGGTGTGACCCACCTCTTTCAGGAACCTCATATAAGATGGGTCTTAATCCTACTAACGGAGTCCTTTATAAATGAAACAGAATGAATACAGAGAGAGAGAGAAAGCCACAGAAGCAAGAAGCTAAAATCAATGAAGGGAGAGACCAGCAGACACTGCCATGTGTCTTGTCATGTGGAAGAGGAACTAAGGATCACCAGCAGCCAGTCTTTGCGAAGAAAGCACCACTTTGATGGTGCCTTGATTTGAACATTTTCTCAGCTTCAAAACTGTAAGTGAAAAAAATTCCCATTGCTCAAGCTGAACTATTTCATAGTATTTGCTTTAAGCAGCCTAGGAAACTAAAACAGTTTTAAAGGTAATGAATTGGTGAGCAGAAAGAAAAAGAAGGAAGCAGGAGTAAAATGTTTAAAAGCTGAGGGAACAGATTTGTTTATTGGAGCAGAAACTTCATTAATGAATAATGAAAAGTGAATTTGGTGAGAAAAGTGATAGGAGAGAAAGGAAAATTTCTTGGTAAATATTGAATACACCTTCATAAGCTCACAAGTTGGGGAGAATTCTGTGAAAACAGTGTCTGAAAAAAGGATGTTAATGTTTCTTCTTAATTGGTTATCATTAGTGAGGCAAACCTGGGGTTGGATGACAACCAGAAAGCATTAGGATAATCTTAGCATTGTGGGTGAGGTCCAGAAGAGAGCAATGGAGATCAATGGGATAGAGAATCCACTTGTAAACATTGAATATAGAAAATACAGGACAGGTCATATTTAACACAGGCTTAAAATGCCAGGTCCCATCACCTCAAAATGTCAAAAAGTGTAACTTTTCCTGGAGAATGAACACAATGATATTGAACTTTCCTCTCTGCTTGCCAGATCTCTTCTCATATTCACCAAGGAAGGACTTGCTCAGCTCAGACTTGTATCCGATCTTAACCAATCTACTTTGATCTTCTATGAGAAGTGAATGTGAGTTTTTCTTCTGGTGTCAGGCTATTCAAAGTCCTTTTGGATCCCTCAGTGTTTCTTGGTTGATCAAGATTTTCAAACTGTCATTTTAATGAACTCTTTTCTTAAGTTATTTCAGATTTCAATATACTGAAAATTAATGATGTAACCATTTAAAACATGACTATATGAGTGGTTACTTAAAACAAACCAAGATGTTTGCGAATGTTTTTAGTTACCTGAAGATTGAGTTACCTTAATGGCCACATTTCTGGGCCTTTGATTATGAGATGGGAAGAATGTTTTGTTCTGGCAGGGTTCCCTAGTGGTTTGGGATCAACCAACTTGGATTTGAATCTGGCTGCACAACTTACTAGCCAGGTGATCTTGGGCAAGTTAATTAACCTCTCAAAGTCTTAGTTTCTTTATCAGTAAAATGGGGAATAATAACACTTAACTCATAGAGTAGTAGTCCTCAAAGTGTGGTCCCTGGACCAGCAGCATCAGATCTATCACCTGGGAAATGGTTAGATACACAATTCTCAGGCTTACCCTAGATCTACTACATCAGAAACACGGGGGTAAAAAACTCAAACTGTGTTTTAATTAGCCAACTGTGGTTTAAACAGTCCTCCAGGTGGTTGTGATGCTTCCTAAAGTATGGGAAGTACTGTTTATAGTATAAGCATCACATGCCTATAGGTCAGGGGTAGGTGAGAGGTTTTTTCTTTTTTTTCGTCTTTATTTATTTTTTTAATGTTACATTCAGAAAATATGAGGTCCCCATTTCCCCCCTCCACCCCACCCCCCACTCCTTTCCCCATAACAACAACCTCCTCAATCATCATGAGACATTCATTGCACTTGGTAAATACATCTCTGAGCACTGCTGCACCTCATGGTCAATGGTCCACACCATAGCCCATACTCTCCCACAGTCCACCCAGTGGGCCACAGGAGGACATACAATGTCTGGTAACTGTCCCCACAGCACCACCCAGGACAACTCCAAGTCCCGAAAATGCCCCCACATACATCTCTTCCTCCTACTCCCTACCCCCAGCAGCCACCATGGCCACTTTCTCCACACCAATGCCACATTTCCTTTGATTACTAATCACAATAGTTCATGAATAGAATATCAGTAAGTCCACTCTAATCCATGCTCTATTCCTCCATCCTGTGGACCTTGGAATGCTTGTGTCCACTCCACATCTCTATCAAAGAGGGGGCTTAGATTCCACATGGATGCTAGGTGCAATTCTCCTGCTTTCAGTTGTAGGCATTCTTGGCTCCCTGGTGTGGTGGTTGACCCTCTTCACCTCCATGTTAGCTGAGTGGAGTAAGTCCAATAAAAAGAGTGTAGGAGTTGCAAGTCTGTTGAGCCTCAGGGCCTGGCTATGCATGGTGAGTCCAGAGATTCAGGTCCCCTGGGTGTACGCTAAACTCCAGCACCAACTACAGATCCAGTAAAAGTAACAGGAGAGACTTGTGAACAAAGATCACATCTGAGTCCAGCTCCATCACTCAGGAACACGAACTCCAAAGTAGGGCCAACTGACATGGCACTGAACTCCATCTGCCATGACCATAGAACCTGTGGGTCTCTGTAGCCCTCAGAACAACCAATTCCTGAGGTTGTATCTACTTTATCTGTCTCTGGAACTCTGCTGAGCTGTGCATAAGGATGACCCCTCTGATAACCTCCTAGCTCTTTTTGGAGACCCATAGCCATATAAACTCATTTGTCCTTTCCATTTCCCTCTTTATTCAGGTCAAAAAGCATTTTTTAACTCCTGGTATTATATATAGACTGAGATATTCTGCTGGTCTGAGTTGACCCTTTTATTCAAGGTCATTTTCTGGTTACATCATCAGCTGGTACTTGGTAATAAGCCCTTGGCACCAGGGAGGCTCATCCCTGGGAGTCATGTCCCATACTGGGGGGAAGGCAATGCATTTACATGCTGAGTTTGGCTTCAAGACTGGTCACATTTGAGCAACACAGAGGCTCTCAGGAGGTAACTCTTAGGCACCCTGCAGCTCTAGGCCTAGTTCTTATTTCAGGTGCATAGGCTCACAAGCATAGTCATTAGTATCAAGGTTGGATCATCCTTCTTTTTTGGTCTTTGCTGTTGCACTTGGGGGATTATTGCTGTTCCTTTAGGGTATGTGCTAGAGCTCCCCTGGTTAGGAACTCAGCACTCTCTCAGTTGCTGTTTTTAATTGTAACCACTACGAAAATATCCAAACATTTTTATGTACCCTAGATATATGCCCTGGAGAACTCCCTGCCAACCATGTGCCCCTGTCAATCACATCCCACACCAGTATTCCTCCGCTGCCATTGTGGAACCTCTCTGTGATCCAAAACTTCTTCAAAAATGAAGCCCAATATATTGCCAGGTTCCATTAATAATAAAATGGAATATAGTGATGAGTTTAAAGGTTAGCTATAGAATACATATTAATTTAGAAAAATTAAGGTAAAAATAAATTGGGGTATCAAAATTTAAAAATGCAAAAGCTTTGTTTTTGATATTTTGCCTTCCATCACTGCAATAAGTGTTGCCCTGTATGCAAATTGGCAAGGCAACTTCTTCCATCTTTTCCTCAGTGTCTATGTCCTTTCTTTTTCTTTTTCTTTTTCTTTTTTCCTAATTATTAAGCTTGTCTTCACAAAAGTTTTAGGTCACAATAATCCATATATACAATATACAGTACTCCCACATATCCAATATAAAACCCTTTTCCCTTCCAAAGCAATAATCTTTTTTACATATTCATACTATATTGACTGAAACTGGTATACAGATATTGAGACAATAGCTTTCAAACAAGGTAACATTTGTGTTTACATTGTGGTTTATATTTTAGACTATACAATTTTCTGAATTTTTAGGTTATCTTATGTTTTATATTATGACTTACATTTTAGCCTATCAGCCCTTATACATTTTTGGTGTAATTTAACATATCTCATATCCATTCTTGCTTAATCTTGTGGAACACTTCTATTGCCCAAACAGTTACATTGATTCCATCTATTCAATACCTCTTTCCCCCTCCCCTCAGGGCCCACAGTGACAGTCAATCTTCATTGCTTGAAGGGCCATGTTGAGAGATACTTGCAACAATGTTGAGGGCTTGACATGCTCGACTACCCTAATGCATTGGGAGCCACCATTTCTCTTGAGAGATACAATTCCCTCTATTTGAGAACATCAGTCTTCCCCAGGATGTGGGTATACCTTCACTCTCATTATATGGGTCTCTATCCAGTGATATAACCCACTATGAAAAAATGAGCACTCACACACTCCCTAGAAGCCTGTCCTCTGTCAGATTATCCCCTTTAAGTATCTTAAAGAGGTAACCTTCCTTATTATATTTTTGAAAAAGTTTTCTCAGCATTATACTCTCAACCAAATATCTGACAATCTCCTATGTTCATATGTTCCCCCACCCTCCCCCCAATTTCTTGAGCAATATTACCCATCCTCCCATCCAGAGCCCCCCTCAAGCCCACAAATTTCCTCCCAAATGTATCCCTATGCCCCGATTTTATCGCTTCCCTGTGCAAATACTTACCGCCAGCTTATCATAGATTATACCCTTATAGGTGTCAGTGTACATCCTTCCTCTACCTCCCAATTTCCTATAAGCCTATCATACAGTCTCTAGCTCTCGGAGGCAGCTTGGTTTACTTATTTCATATCATTGAGGTCATGTAGTATTTGTCCTTCAATGCCTGGGTTGCTTCACTCAACATAAGGTTCTCAAGATTCATCCATGTTACCATGTGTGTTTGTAGTGTATTCGTTCTTAAAGCTGAGTAGTATTCCATTGTATGTATATACCACATTTTATTTATCCATTCATCTGTTGATGGGCATTTGGGTTGATTCCAACTTTTGGCAATACTGAACAATGCTGCTATGAACATTGGTGTGCATATATTGGTTTGTGTCCTTGTTTTCAGTTCTACTGGGTATATACCCAGCAGTGGAATTGCTGGGTCATATGGCAAATCTATAGCTAGTTTTTTGAGAAACCGCCAAACTGTCCTCCAGAATGGCTGGATCCTTCTGCATTCCCACCAGCAGTGGATGAGTGTTCCCATTCCTCCACATCCTCTCCAGCATTTGTCATCTTCTGTTTTTTTCATAGCTGCCAATCTTATGGGAGTAAGATGGTATCTCATTGTAGTTTTGATTTCCATTTCCCTAATAGCTAGAGATTTGGAGCATTTTTTCATGTGCTTTTTAGCCGTTTGTATTTCTTCTTTGGAGAAATGTCTGTTTAAATCTTCTTCCCATTTTTCAAATGGGTTGTTTGTCTTTTTATTTTCAAGATATAGTAGTTCTTTATATATGCAGGTTATAAGTCTCCTATCAGATATATGGTTACCAAATATTTTCTCCCACTGTGTAAGCTCTCTTTTCACTTTCTTGACAAACTCCTTTGAGGTGCAGAAGGCTTTAATTTTGAGGAAGTCCCATTTATCTATTTGTTCTTTTGCTGTCGTGCTTTTGGTGTGAAGTTCATGAAGCCATTTCCTATTACAAGGTCCTGTAGATGCTTCCCTGCACTGCTTTCCAAAGTCTTTATGGTCTTGGCTCTTATATTTAGGTCTTTATTCCATCTTGAGTTGAATTTTGTATAAGGTGTGAGTTGGTAATCCTCTTTCATTCTTTTACATATGGATACCCAGTTCTCCAGGCACCATTTGTTGAATAGGCCCCTCTCTCCCAGTTGAGAGGGTTTAGTGGCTTTATTGAATATTATATGACTATATATATGAGGATCTATATCAGAACAATCAATTTGGTTCCATTGGTCTGTGTGTCTCTCCTTGTGTCAATACCATGCTGTTTTCACTACTGTAGCTTTGTAGTATGTTTTGAAGTCAGGTAATGTGATTCCTCCAATTTCATTTTTCTTTTTCAATATGTCTTTGGCTATTTGGGGCCTCTTTCCTTTCCAAGTAAATTTCATAGCTATTTTTTCTAGTTCCTTAAAGAATGCTGTGTTGATTTTTGGGGGGATTGCATTGAATGTGTATATCAGTTTTTGTAGGATAGACATCTTAATAATATTTAGTCTTTCTATCCATGAACAGGGAATATTCTTCCATTTAGTTAGGTCTTCTTTGATTTCCTTGAATAGTATTGTGTAGTTGTCTGTGTATAAGTTTTTTACATCTTTAGTTAAATTTATTACTAGGTATTTGAATTTTTATTTACTATTGTAAATGGTGTTTGTTTCTTGATTTCCTCCTGAGTTTGCTCATTATTGGTGTACAGAAATGCTACTAATTTTTTGCACTGATCTTACAACCTGCAACTTTACTAAACTCATTTATGAGTTCTAGAAGCTTTCTTGTAGACTTCTCAGGGTTTTCTATGTATAGGATCATGTCATCTGCAAATAATGAAATTTTGACTTCTTCCTTTCCAATTTGAATGCCCTTTATATCTGGTTCTTGCCTCAGTGCTTGAGCAAGTACTTCTAAGACAATGTTAAATAGAAGGGGTGATAGAGGGCATCCTTGTCTTGTTCCTGATCTTAGAGGGAAAGATTTTAGTATTTCACCATTGTACATGATGTTGGCTGTGGGTTTTTCATATATACTCTTTATCATGTTCAGAAAATTTACTTGTATACCCATCATTTGCAGTGATTTTATCAAGAAAGGGTGCTGTATTTTGTCAAATGCTTTTCTGCATCTGTAGATATAATCATGTGATTTTTTTCCCTTCAATCTGTTTATATAGTGTATTACATTGATTGATTTTCTTATGTTGAACCATCCTTGCATACCTGGAATGAATCCCACTTGGTCATGGTGTATAATTCATTTAATATATTGTTGAATACGGTTAGCAAGTATTTTGTTGAGGAGTTTTGTGTCTAGGTTCATTAGAGAAATTGGTCTGTAATTTTCCTTTCTTGTGGTGTATTTGTTTGGCTTTGGTACTAGGGTAATGTTGGCATCATAGAATGAGTTAGGCAATGTTCCTTCTGTTTTGATTTTTGGAAGAGTTTCAGCAAGATTGGCATTGGTTCTTTCTGGAATGTTTTGTAGAATTCACCTGTGAAGCCATCTGGCCCACGGCTCTTCTTAGTTGGGAGGTTTTTAGTGACTGATTCTATCTCTTCTCTTGTGATTGGTTTGTTGAGATTGTCAGTTTCTTCTTTCATCAATATAGGCTGCTTAGGTGTTTCTAGGAACTTGTCCATTTCCTCTGAATTGTCATTTTTGTTGGAATATAGTTTTTCATATTATCCTCTTATGATAGTCTTTATTTCTGTGGAGTCAGTGGTGATATCTCCTTTCTCATTTCTTATTTCGTGTATTTGCATCTTCTCTCTTTTTTTCTTTGTTAGTCTAGCTAAGGGTTTGTCAATTTTATTGATCTTCTCAAAGAATCAGCTGTTGGTTTTGTTTATCTTTTCAAGTGCTTTCTTATTTTCTATTTCATTTAGTTCTGCTCTTATTTTTGTTCTTTCTTTCTTTCTTCTTCCTGTGGAGTTACTTTGTTGTTTTTTTACTAATTCCTCCAAACATGCAGTTTCTTCAATTTTTGCTCTTTTTTCTTTTTTGATGTATGAATTTATGGCTATAAATTTCCCTCTCAGTACTGCTTTTACTGCATCTCATAAGTGTTGGTATGTTGTGTTATCATTTTCATTAGTTTCAAGGTAGTTATTAATTTCTTTTGAGATTTCCTCCTTGACCCACTGTTTTTCTAAAAGCGTGCTGTTTAATTTCCATATCTTGGTGTGAGATCTGGGCCTCTGGCCCTTTCAGATTTCCAGCTTCACTCCACTGTGGTCAGAGAAATTATTTTGTAGGATTTCGATCTTTCTGAATTCATTGAGACTCTCTTTGTGGCCTAGCATATGGTCTATATTGGAGAATGATCCATGTGCACTGTATTCGGGTGTAATGATCTGTATATGTCTATTAGGTCCAGCTCCTCTAATATACTGTTCAAAGTTTTCGTTTCTTTATTGATTCTCTTTTGAGATGTTCTGTCCAAAGTTGATAGTGGTGTATTAAAGTCCCCCACTATAATTGTAGGGGCATCTATTCTTTCACTTAGTTTTTCCAGTTTTTGTCTCCCATATTTGGAGGCGCCCTTGTTAGGAGCATAAATATTTATGATTGTTTGTTCTTCTTGAAAGATTATCCCTTTCACCAATATGTAGTATCCATCTTTGTCTCTCACAATTGTTTTGCATTTAAAGTCTATTTTGTCCGATATTAATAGAGCTACTCCTGCCTTTTTTTGGTTATTGTTTGCTTGTAAGATTGTTTTCCAGCCATTCACTTTCAACCTCCTTGAATCCCTGGGTCTAAGATGTGTTTCTTGCAGACAGCATATAGATGGGTCATATTTCCTTATCCAATCTTTCAGTCTGATTCTTTTGACACGTGAGTTTAATCCATTGACATTCAGTGTTATTATTTTCAAGAAATTATTTATGTTAGCCATATTTCTTTGGACTTGTGTTTGTCATATTTTGTTTGTTTTTCTTTTCTTTTTGTCTTTTTTTGTTGCTCTTACACTCTCCTCCAATTCTGCCTCTCCTGTTTTTTTCTTTCCTCCTGCAGAATTCCCTTTAGTATTTCTTGAAGGGCAAGGTTTTTGTTGGCATACTCTTTTTTTTTTTTAATTTTGTAGTGATGTTTATCTCATTATTTTATAAAAAATAATTATGTATACACAAATTCACTCATCCATTCTCTCATTCAAAAAAATATATTTTCTGAGCATACCTCAAAGCCACAGCACTCACCAGCACACTAAGTGAAACAGAGAGGCAAAAAACAATTGTTTTCCTTCACAGGTTCACATCTAACTAAGCCAATATTACATGAATTCTTACTGTGCATCATGAGTGGTGACTATCAGAGAACTGATTTTTTTTTATTATCTTTTTTTCTTTCCAAATTCTACTCAATTTATTCATTTTTTAAAAAATATTACATTAAAAAAATATGAGGTCCCCATTCACCCCCTCCCACCCCCACCCCACCACTCCCCCCACAGTAACACTCTCCCCCATCATCATGACACATCCATTGCATCTAATCAGTACATCTCTGGGCATCGCTGCACCCCATGGCCTGTGATCCACACCATAGCCCACACTCTCCTATGTTCCATCCAGTGGGCCAGGGGAGGACATACAATGTCCGGCAATTGTCCCTGGAGCACCATCCAGGACAACTCCAAGTCCCGAAAATGCGTCCACATCTCATCTCTTCCTCCCATTCCCCGCACCCAGCAGCCACCATGGCCACTTTTTCCACACCAATGCCACATTTTCTTCTATTACTAACCACAATAGTTCATGAATAGAATATCATTAAGTCCACTCTAATCCTTACTGTATTCCTCCTTCCTGTGGACCTTGGCTTGGTTGTGTCCATTCCACATCTATGTCAAAAGGGGGCTTAGATTCCACATGGATACTGGATGCAATCCTCCTACTTTCAGTTGTAGGTACTCTAGGCTCCATGGTGTGGTGACTGACATTCTTCAACTCCATGTTAGCTGAGTGGGGTAAGTCCAATAAATTAGAGTGTAGGAACTGAAGTCTGTTGAGGCTCAGGGCCTGGCTATCCAGAGATTCAAATCCCCTAGATATATCCAGAGATTCAAATCCCCTAGATATATCTTAAACCCCAGCACCAAATAAAATTCCAGTAAAGTAGCATGAAAGGCTTGTGAAAAGAGATCACATCTGAGTCCAGCTCCATCATGCAGAAACACCAGCTCCAAAGAAGGGCCAACTGACATGGCAGTGAACTCCATCTGCATGACCATAGAACCTGTGGATCTCTTTAGCCCTCAAAAGGACCAATACCTGGGGTTGTATCTACTTTATCTGTCTCTGAGACTCTGCTCTGGTGTGCATAAGGGCAATCCTTCTGACAATCTCCAGATTCTTTTTTAGAGACTCATAGCCATATGAACTCATTTGTCCTTTCCATTTCCCCTTACTTTAGGTCAAACAGCATTTTTAACTCCTGTTATTATATGTAGACAGGGATATTCTGCTGGTCCGCATTGAACCTTTAATTCAAGGTCATTTTCTAGTTACATCATCAGCTGGTACTTGGTAGTGATCCCTCAGTGCCAGGGAGGCTCATCCCTGGGTGTCATGTCCCACGCTGGGGGGGAAGGCATTGCATTTACATGCTGAGTTTGGCTTTGAGACTGGCCACATTTGAGTAACACAGAGGCTGTCAGGAAGGAACTCTTAGGCACAGTGCTGCTCTAGGCCTTGTTCTTATTTCAGGTGTATAGGCTCACAAGCATAGTCCTTAGTATCAGGGGCTTACTGTTGGACCCTCATTCCTTCCTGGTCCTTACCATTGCACCTGGGGGACTGCCGCTGCTCCCCTAGGGACCACGACAGAACCAACCCTGGCCAGGAACCCAGCTGTTGTTTTTAATTGTTCCCACTATGAGTATATCCAAACATTTCCATGGACCCTGGACACATGGCCTGTATAACTCCCTGTCAACCATATATCACCTGTCAATAACATCCCATACCAGTATTCCTCCGCTGCCATTGTTGAACCACTCTGTGATCCAAAACTTCCCGAAAAGTGAAGCCCAATATAATATCAGGTTCCCTTACTAATAAAATGGAATATAGCAATGAGTTTACAGGTTAGATATAGAATACATATTGATTTGGAAAAATTCTACATCCTATCTTTTTCTTTTCTTTTTTCCTAATTATTGAGCTTCTCTTTACAAGAGCCTTAGATCACAGTAATTCATATATACAATATACAGTACTCCCACATACCCATTATAAAACCTTTTCCCTTCCACAGCGATAATCTTTTAACTTATTCATATCATATTTACTGAAACTGATGTACAGATATTGAGACAATAGCTTTCAAACAAGGTAATATTTGTGTTTACAGTGTGGTTTATACTTTAGGCTATACAGTTTTCTAAACTTTTTAGTTATTCTATGGTTTACATTATGGTTTACATTATTAGTCTGTCATCCCCTATATGTTTTTGATGTAATATTACATGTTTTATATTTTAATTTCTGTTTATCTGTGAATATTTGAACTCTCCATCATTTTTTAATGTTAGTTTAGCTGGATAGAATATTCTTGGTTGGAAATTTTTTTCTTTTAGTACTTTGACTAAGTCATACCACTGCCTTCTTGCCTCCATGGTTTCAGATAAGAAATCAGCACTTAATCTTATGGAGCCTCCCTTTTATGTGATGGTTCTCTTTTCTCTTGCTGCTTTTAGAATTTTTTCTTTGTCTTGAGCATTGGATAATTTGACAAGTATATGTCTTGGGGTAGGCCTGTTGGGATTTATGGTGTTTGGGGTACATTGTGCTTCCTGGACATGTACATCCATCTCCCTCAGTAAATTTGGGAAGTTTTCAGCCATTATTTCCTCCAACACCCCTTCTGTCCCCTTTCCCTTCTCTTTTCCTTCTGGGATGCCTATAATACATATGTTTGTGCATTTTGCATTGTCATTCAGGTCCCTAAGTCCCAGATGGATTTTTTCTATCTTTTTATCGATCAGTTCTGCTTTCTCTTTGATTTCAGATGTACTGTCTTCCACATCACTAATTCTCTCCTCTGCCTCTTCTAATCTGCTGCTATTTGCTGAGAGTGTATTTTTGATTTCTTGAACTGTGATGTTCATCACCATCATATGTTATCTTTTTGTGTATGACTGCAATTTCTTCTGTATTCTCTCCAAGTGTTTTCTTCATATTGTTAATCTCTTCCTTTACTTAATTAAGTTGGTCTTTAATATATGTTTTGAGATCTTTAATTACCTGTCTGATGTTCTGCTCCTCTTCCTGGTTTTTAGTTTGTTCATTGGATTCAGCCATGTTTTCCTGATTATTGGTTTGGTTTGTAGTTTTTTGTTGCTGTTTGGCCATCATTTTATCTTGATGGGTTTAATCAGTTCCTTAGCTTCTTTGTCTAGTCTTGGGGATTAATTAGTTGTTGCTCATGTGTAAGTGTTATGTCTTCTCTTCGTCACTTTGTTCTTCTTACTCTATTTTCTTGTTGCTGGATGAGTTCACTTTGAAGGAAAATATTAGGGCCAGGGAAAGCAAAATGAGTAAGAAAAGAAAATGTATAAAGTAGTATTTGTAATAAATGTTAACAGAGCAACAATATGAGATCTAGGAGAATGGATATTAGACTAATGTAAGTTGTGTTGAGTTATAGCAGTAAGTAGAGTACCTATAATGAGACAGTCAACTGAATATGGGGAGGAATATAGTATGAATTAAAAGGCCAGTGTTTTCATGAGAGAGGGAAAGAGAAAATAAAGACAATAATATCAATAGTGAATAAAAGACAGAAAACAGAACAAAGGTATTAGAAATAAAATGTCAGACAGTTTGGGGGCCAAAGAAAGGGAGGTGGAATGTAAGAGAAACAGTAGATGATGGAGGATAGAAAGGTGTAAGGGAAAGGGCATAGTGTAGGTGGCCAAAATCAATACAGACAGAAAAGAGGAAATGGAGGATGAGGAAACACAGCAAATATGAAGTGCTCCCTATAGCACCTATTATATAAAGAAAATAAAATAAAAAAGAAGAAAATGAGAGGGGAAAACAAGCAAAAAAGGGGGGGGGGGGACAAAGAAAGGGGGGGGACAAGCAAGAAAAAGAAAAAGAGAAAAAAACTAAATAAATGAAAAAGGACCTTGGAAGATAAAACGGGAGAAAAGACCAGGAGACAATGCAATAGTAGCAACCATGACAAAAAAAAAAAAAGAACCAACGTTTCAAGCTAGGAATCCTCTTTGCAGTTAAATAAAATGCTTAGGGATCTGACATTGCCCCTTTCTCCCTTTCTGACTTCTCTCTCTCCCAAGGCAGCAGGAAAGCTGCCTGAGAGGTCCAGTAGGAGATTCAAGTGGATCCTTGTTGAACCAACTCAAAACAGAAGACAATGACTCTTTATTTCCAGTGTGAGAGCACCTACACCTCACCAGAAACCCCAAATATAGTATTGGAAGCTTGGATAGCACATCCTACAGTCCCTCCCTCTTAGGTGTGCTAGGGGAAGTCTAATTGATTTTCTGACTCCACCTTCTCCCAGACCAAGTTTCCTATTCCAGGACATTTAGGTAAATTGGGCTTTCTCAGCAGATTCACCTCTCCTTTCTTCCCAGACTCTCCCCGAGTCAGCTGGTATACTCCTCCAAGCTCAAGGGGGAAAAAAAAAAAACACAAAGGGCTAGGGTAATCAAGCACCTCAGATGGACCTCAAGGTGCAGTGGATTTGGGAATGGGAAGTCCATGATATTGCAGACTCGAAGTGTGTGAGTCTCTGGAGTGTGGGCTACCAGGGTTTAGGGGATACAGACCTGGGAACCACACACCCGGTAAACACGGGGTTTGGGAACACCGCAGCACAACAAAGTTTTCAGGATTCATGGCAGCTGGGCTGCCAGCCCTAGGGGAAGGGGTGCCACCCACAACTTCTGACCTCCATTTCAGAAATCCAAAATTCCACCTCTCACAAGAATCTCTTCTGTCACTGTCTCACCAAATCGACATCCAGACACCTCCTGCCCTGCAAGCCCCTGAAACAGCCCACTCAGGGTTTGGGAACACTGCAGCACAACAAAGATTTCAGGGATCACCACAGCTGGGCCACCAGCCCTAGGGGAAGGGTTCTGCCTACAACTTCTGACCTCCGTGTCAGAAACCCAAAATTCCACCTCCTGAAAGAATCTCTTCTGTCACTGTCTCACCAAATTGATGTCCAGACACCTCCTGCCCTGCAAGCCCCTGAAACAGCCCAGTCCAGCAGGACTCTGACCCTACTCAGCCACTTCTTTGCGGGAGAGATTATGAGGTGCACTCACTCAGATGCCATCTTGCCCCACCTCAGTCAGAGGCTCTTAACCAGGGGTCCAGGGGGTCTGTGAGCTTGAATTGAAGTCCAAAAAAATATCATTCATGTGGGGATGTGTTGGAATGGGTGTCATATATTTATTAAATAATACATAGTTTAGTGTAGACTTAGTAAAGGGTCTGGTAACAAAAAAGGTTAAGAACCCCTGATATAAATATTATAATAAGTAAATAAGATAACAGATATAGAATGTTTAGTGCAGGCCAGGCACATAGTAGTGTTCAATAATCTCCAAGCAATTCTGATGGAAGTATGGTGGTGATGACCTACGCATAGGTTAGGAAGATGCTATGATACCAGGCCACCAGGTGGAACACTCTATTCTCAGAAAAGTAAAACCCAACCAGTACCACACAGGTTACTAAGTAAATATTCTTGTGTTTCTAAAACTGTTCAAGCATGAATCTGGTCATAATTTCCATATAGAGACACAGTCATATCAGCTTCTGTTCTGCCACCTTATTTCTGTCAATGGTATAGCATAGATTCCCTGATCACAAATTAATCTCCAATCCCAGAGAACATGATAAAAATCAATGCTACTCTTTACTTTTATTGATGAGACACTCTGTCCTTGTTTTCCTCTAATATTAATTGTCACTTTTGGATGCTTATTGTGGTTAGGACTTTGAGAAACCATGATTTGCCTGTTCACATAATGCTGATTTTTTTTTTTTTTAATAAAACTTTCATTGGGTTATGGTGACCAGCATTCCTGTAGTAGGGGTGGGAGGCAACCCAGTAAGTAAGCAGACTGAGATTTCCTCTGATTTCTAGATGAGGGCTCAATACTGATGATAAATAGTTTCTATGGTGTTTTGTTCACTTTTTCAATAGTTGGGTGTGACAAGTTGGGGAGATAGATATCAATTAATTAGTGATGTTTCTAACTTAAAATTATAGTTGTGATGAATGCTAATGAGGAAGAGGTAAATGGTGTTATGAGAACCTATAAGAATAAGGTCAGTGACAATTCTTGGTTTGGGGAAGGTTTCTCTGAAGAAGTTGAGTTGGAGTTGATATCTGTGGTAGGCAGAATTCTAGGATGGTCCCATTGTCTCAGCTTGCTGGTGTTGTGCCCTGTGTAATCCCCTTCCTTTGACTATACATGGGACCTGTGACTTGCTTCTAACCAAGAGAATATGGCAAAGGGGATGGGAAGTCACCCCCATGATTAGGTCACAATATATATTTGACCAGAGAGGTGGCAGTGGGAATGGATGGAACAGATGACTTTGAGAAAGAAATTGGAAGGTAAAACTGTCTGGACTGTGTGATGGTTTAGAGATGGGGTTGTGGGATAGAGAAGTAGCAAGGATAACTTTTTTGTTTCTGCCTCAGTCATTCTTGGGTGGCGGGGGGGCTGGGCAATGAAAGATGGTTAGATATGAGGCAAGATGTCAGATATCGTGAGTTTTGTTTGGACATGTTAAGTGTGATATGCCTTTGAGACATTCAGGAGATGTAAAGGAGATGGATGTACGGTTTAGAGCTTTGAGAAAAAGCTCTGGGCTGAAGATACATATTTGGGGGCCTTGTTAGTAACTGAAGCAGCAGTGTCCTCCTGCTGGTAAAGGAGGACAGGCCTGAAAAATAGACCAAGATGAAGCTGTTAGAGAAAAAGGGAAAAATCAGCAGTGCCTAGTGACACTTGTCTGGGTGAATTTCTAGGTGTCTCTCTGGACTGGTCTGGGTCTTTTTGACACAAGAATTACTTGTACAGTCTGCCTCCTTGATTAACTTGGAAGCACGTGGAATGTACAGTCTGTCTCCTTGATTAACCTGGAAGCACTTGGAATCTTTGCCTTGAACTCCTGTGGGAACCCACACAGCTCTAGTAGAGTACAGGGCACACAGTAGGCACTGGCCAAATATTTCTTGAATTGAATCATGTCCTTGATATTCAAGAAAGGGTGGAATGAACAGATGTGGAGACCCAGCTACTTCAAGCACATAAACAAATGAGCAGAGTACAGGATATCATTTCCTTGGGTAGAAGATAAACATACAGCTATGTGACTAAAATAGTTCAAAAGCATTTCAGTAGTTTCTGTGGCTGAAATATGTTTAATCAAATGTTTAATCTTTCAGAGATCCAGAGCACTGATAACAAAACAGGACTTTTTGGCCCTGCATTGCAGCCAGGAGTTAATTATTGCTTATGCCTTTGGTACTCCTTGTGTCAGGTTCTTAAAGAAGGTAAGCTCCCAGTGAAAAAGGTGTTAGGGTCTACTTGTTTGTTCATTCAAAAGAACACATAATGAACCTGTTGCATTCATAAGTAACCCTTTACCAAATACCACCAGCTGTGTACTGGACCTTGGACCTGTCTCAGGGGTGAGCATGTGCCAAGGGAAGATGATACCCCAACAAACCAACCAAATCCAGACCCCTCAGAAAATAATGCCGGGTGATAATCTCACACCATGAACCACTCTGCCACCCTTTATAGCACTTTTGGCCACAAACTCAAAGAACCTGCCAAAATCACCTACCAACTAACACAGTAAGCGAGCTCATTTATTTCCATCTCAGAAGGGGAAAAAAACACTTTCCAGAATGTATTAAAGATTTGTCTAAAGTAACTGGGAGTTTGACTCCAGATTTTCCAAAGGGGCTGACTGAAAAGATGAATTCATGATAATTTTCCTGACGCCAGGTATAGAATTATATTAGGAAGTTCCTTCTAGGATGGGATTTGGGAGCCCCTAACATCCCTTCTAATTACAGATATCTTCTTCAGAGACTTGAAAGCCAACCACTAGCTTCACTCATTGAGGGCCTCTTAGAAACAACAAAGGAAAAAGTTAGCAAAAACATAAGCTACCTGGAAAAGATAACACATTAGGTGGCAAACACATAAATGGAGATTAATTAACTTATCTCCCCAAATCACCCAACTTACTACTAAATAGTAAACTATATGTTGAGAAGAATATAGCCCATGCTATCACTAATAATTTTTTTAGGAGAGATATAAAATCTAGTCAAGACTAACTCGGTTTATAAATTCCTCACACCTGTGAGACCTACTCACTTCCTCCTAATTTGGGGTGTCATCTTCCCATGACAGGGGGAAAATACTGGCTTGAACTTGTTGTTTCATGACTTATAACCTTTATAGCAATGTAACACACCAGTTTGGAAGCAACAGAGCTCAAGACTACAAAATACACCTTTGTGTCCCTTTAATTCTGGAGAAGAAATAAGAGTATGCACATCATTGCTGAAAATCAAAAACAAAAACAGTTACCAGAGAGTCAGGGGCAGTGGAGGAAAGAAGGAGTGAAACTTTCTCAAAGCCATTTAGAACAACATTGCTTGTAAACTAAACATAATTAGGCTTCCTGGCTCATGCTGATTGTTCCAGTCAGCGAGCATTTAGCACTGGCGGGGAGGGCAATAAGACACTCTGAGCTAAGGAACAGGTTAGATTATAGGAGAGTGTAGTGTGGGACCTTGAACTTGGGTCAAAGCCGTAATCTCTCTGATCCCCTGTCCAATGGGGTTGGTCATGCCTGCCCCTAATTGAAGGCTGAATGCAATAATAGCTTCAAAGTGATGAGAGTTCCATGAAAGAGTGATATAATTTGAACTACAAAGGCATAGTAAACATGGTCTGTTCAGCGCCTGGGGCAAGCAGGACAAGGACGAGGCAGCACTCCCCCATCGCACTGAAATTTCCCGCAGCTCCAGCTCGAATCACAGCCCTCCTCTAGTCTAGAAATGCTAATGTTTTCTACCCCATGAGTTAAAGTCCAAATATCTTTTCTTGATAACATCAGTTGCTGTTCATGTTACTAATCCTCAAAACTCTAAAAGCACCTAGGAAAAAATATCACTTCCAAATCCCAGCACCCAGAAATAATCATTGTTTCATATTACATTTTGGCATGTATCTTTCTAGTCCTTTTGAAATACAGACATGTATAGAATTCAAAGCAACAAGCAAACCAATGGAACTTTTCGGCTCCCTTTGCATTCCTTCGTTCATCACACAAGAGTTTGTGAGCACCCACTATATGCTAGGCACCATGCCAGGCACAAAGATGATAAAGATGAGTAAGGCCATTTCCTTGATGTATTCCTCTGCCTAAAAAGAGAGATAGACACAGAGGGAGGTGGCATAATCTGGTTGTAACACCTATGATGTGTGTTTGGGAGGTTGGCATCAAAAGGTTTGCCAGGAGCTGAAGTCTGACCTGAGTCCTGAAAGATAGTATCAACCAGAAAGAACAGCAGTAATGACAGGTACACTGTATTAAGCACTTCTCAAATACTCAGCTCTGTGGGGAAAGACCCAGAGAAATATATCCATGCCTGGCACCTATTAGGCACTCCCTAGGTTTCATTTAATGAGTCAATGAGAGAATGAAGAAAGAACCTCTTTTCTGCAAGTCTGGAGCAGCTGGGTGAGTCTGGGACTAGGATGTTAGTAGGGGCCTGGGAAAAGAGCTGAGAGTTGAGGTCAGAATATTACTCATTAGATAAGAGAGGCTGCCCTGTGTTATTACTTTAAGTCTCTCATAAGTCTCACCTTTATGCCTCAAAATGGACTGTAAGCTGCCTGAGGACACAAGACCATTCCTTCTCAATATATGGCAGTGTGAAGGAGAAGCTTGAAGCAGGGTTTACACCACCTAATCTCCACCAGCAACCCTTTACTCTGCAAAATAGGTGTACAATTTACAATATGCTAGACATGCGAACCAGTGCCAAGACATAATCCCTTCCCCTAACCCTGCTACATAGAAATTCTGGAGTCCCCATTGCTTATTTATCTCTGCATCTCCTTGATGGAACACAGTAAAAGCTACATACATTTCTTATGTGCTTCCTGTCTCTTCTTGAAATGAAAAAAATTTGGGCTCTCTTAAAATATAAGGCTGTTTGCACTGGATGCAAGACTTGTGTTACTGCCAAGGAATTCACAGTCACCTCAGTTGTGTTGAAACAAAGATACTGTGGAACTTGAAAGAATATGAACTTTTCCTAGCTGTGGTAATAACTCAGGGTATGGTTTCTCAAAGACAGCAGTAGGGCCTGAAAACTCTTTTCAATATCTAACACTGGTCATCAGTCTTCTATGTGGCTTTTGCCTGGCATTTGATCACAGCACATAGCACCCCACCTGGGTTCTTGTCTTTGCTCTACTATTCATTTGGGAGTGTAGTACCTTAGTTTCCTAACCTGTAAAATGGGAATAATTATAGCGCCTGGCTACAGGTATGTTGGTAGGAATAAGGTAACATAAAATATTAAGGCCAGTGCCAGAACCCAGAAAATATTGTTATTACTATCAGCTCTGATTAGAAAGCTCCTGTGGGATGCTATATATGTCTTCGTTTAGTTAAAATATATATATATTTATACTTAATATCAGCAATCTCAAGAGGAAAAAATCTTTCCAAGTATGGGGTTTATTAGAGAAAAAAATAATAAGGATAGGCACGGCAGCCATGGAGATGTGCCACTCCCTTCAAGAGGACCCGCTGTGAGGAGTGAGGTGGGCAGACAGCCTCCAGCCTCCAGCTGATGCACCTTTGGGATCCACTGCCAGCTTCATGCTGAGGCCAGCAGTCTCCCTGGAGGGGCTGCTCCCAGCCAGTGTCTTAGCTTGGAAAGGGGCCATTATTGCCCAATGTGGGTCTCCTCCAACAGGTAATCCTTGCCCCCAGGCTGCCCATTGGCCTGACTGAGACCCTCTCAGAGATACATCATTGTTCTGAAGTTCTTTCTATCCAATCTTCCTTCCTTGCTCCTCTCTTTCCCAGTTGTCAGACTTGCATCATCATGTGAAGTTTCCCCATCTCCTCCTGCTCTCTCTCCCCTTTATCCCTCACATATCTTTCCCTCTACTTTGAATTCCATCTTGGCCTCTGCCTCCTGGACGAATGGAACTGCTACAGGGTGTCATTTGGTGAAAAGTTTGGAGATGACTGGCTAGGCTGACTCTAGACAGGATGAGTTGCTTCCCAAAGCACAGATAAGGAGGTTGTTAAAAGTCACTGTTAGACCATGATAAGATCCAGGCTATATTTTGCTCAGACGTAGGAAACATCTGGTGGATACCTAACACCTTACCACAGATGCCCTGATCCCCCTCCTTTATCTGACTCAGTGGTCTGGGAACAGCTTTTGAAGGAAGACTTTTCCCCAAATGCAAAAAGGCACCAGATCAAGAACTGGCAGCCCCACAGTTCCCCATGGCCCTCACCCTGGCCTTGCAATCTTTGCCTGTCTACAAGAGTCATCAGTTTGCTCCTTTTCCTGGCTCTCCTACCATTTCTCACATTCCAGGTCAAAGGTGGGGATTAAGAGCACAAGTAATACACTCCTCTGTGAGTTCAGGATCAGAGATGCTAACATTCAAGTCTTCAGACTCCTTCTCTTGGGACTGCTCTGTCCAATTCACCCATGCCCCTGCTCTCTGTTATGGCAGGTGCAGGCAAGAGCCTTGAGGGCAACAGCTTTAGGAGAAAGGCTAAGCAACATGACTGTCCTTGAGTGGTTGGGTTGTCTATTTGTTCATTATGGAAATGTTGCCACTTACTACAGCTTAGTGCCACGTAAGGTCACATATGTGTTCCTGAGCACAAGTGTATTTCCCCATCATTATCCTTGTAGACCCCTAGTGTTTACAGCAAAATCACGACAAGTACCACCTTAGGTAAGAGCAAAAACTCTGATGGGCAATGCAGCAAAAGCCACCAGGGAAGAAAGGGGAGAGACTAATTTTGGGTGAAAGCAAAGAGCCCCAGAGGCGCTCAGGGTAAGAGAGAGCTTTCATGAAGATGACAGTAACATTTTACATTTATTGGGCTCATGCTTTGCGCTGGGCACAGTGCTAAGGACTTAAGCCTCACAACCTACTTATGGGGTTGGAATTATAATTCTCAGTTTATAGGTAAAATAATTAAAGCTAGAGAGGTTGAATAATTTTCTCAGGATCATCCAGTTAAAAGCAAAGCTGGACCTAGAACCCCCCCATCAATGCTTTTAACCTCACGAAGCTAACAAATGAGAAGACAGGTGCTGGTCTAGAGAAGCAGTATGGTGTGGAGCAGATGGCATGAGCTTCAGAATTATAAAAATGGCTTCACATTCTGGTTCTACCCCTTTACTTTTCTGTGGGTCAGTTTTTCCCTTTCTGTGCAGGGAGCCATATCTCCTTTATCACTAAATCCTCAGCATCTACAAAGGTGTCTGTCGGCGTGTAGAGTAGGCCTCCAATGGGGTGTTGTGAGCATGCCAGATTAATACATGAATTCAGGCACTGAGGATTAGCAATAATGAGGTGAAGTAATCCACTGGCCTGCACAGTGCAGATACCCTCCAAGGGGCAGGCAGGCTTCATGGCCCTAAAATGAAGGCCCAGCATGGGGGAAGGTGAACTGAACCAGTATGCTGCTTCTTCCCTTAGTCTGAACTCTTGGTGGATTTTTCCCTGATATGGATTGAATTGTGCACCCCAGCTTGGACATGGTCTTAGTCCTGGTCAGCATTCTGGTAGGTGTGGACCCTTTGTAAATAAGATCCCTTCACGATGCTATTTCAGCTACGGTGTGGCCCAACTGAAACAGGTTGGGATTTAATTCAGATAACTGACTCCTTTTCAAGCAAAGTGAAACTCATATGGAGAAAGAAGCCTCCAGGAACAGCCAGAAACTAGAAACTGGGAAGAGAAAGGAAAAGACACAGCCATATGCATTGCCATGTGATGAAAAATCTAAGGAACCCCACCTACTGCCGGCCAGCCCGAAGATACTGACCCTGGGAGGAAGCAAGCCTTTTACACCTCTGAAAGCATAAGCCAATAAATTCCTATTGTTAAGCCTACCCATTGTCTGGTGTTTGTTTTAGCAACTAAGAAACTAGAACATTCCACTTCAGACACATTCCAGAATGTCTGGGGTCACTCAAGGGAAATAAAGGAGGTAAAACTAGATAAGCATGAACTCAGTTTTGGGAGCCCCAGACAAATTGTCATTTGCTAGACGAATTTACTGGAATATAAAGAATCCTGCCTTGATGCACACGCACGGCACCACCAGTTCCCTGAAGCATTTCAAAGCTTAATGCAATGCCAGGCTCAGGGCTTGCATGCCTGTACTATTCTCCAGGGGCAAAGTGAAAAGTCCTTTTTGATTCCTGCTTCATCCATAAGAAGAAAAAAAAAATGCTAGGGAAGTCCTTGGTGGAAGTATGCATTGTCACCAAGCATAATAGAACCATTTTAAAGATAAATTTTTTCAGATTGCTGTGGCCTTTTATCTGGCAACTCAGAGAAGGGTGTTAAAACTGATCAGCACATTTTCTTCACAGTAAAGTAAAATATCAGAGACTGTATAGATGGAATGATTATGCTTACAATTGTCTAAAATAAGAAGATCTAGCTTTTGTAAAGTTAGGTCTACTCAAGTTATCACTATTTATCTCCCACAAAGCGGATTTAGCTATTTTCTCATCTTTTCGCAATAATCTCATAGAAAACCCTCATTTTCCATTTGTATTTGGCATGAAATCACCTGGCAGCAGTTCAACTGGCCTTCTCTGGGGAGGAGGCCCCTATATCTGATGAGCCCTTTCTTAAGATCCAATCGTCAGCTGCTTTACCTTAAACAAGAAAGTCTTTGGTAAAAACAAATACTTAGCCCAATTGAAGCCCTACCTCTACATGGTAGTTTCCAAATAAGCTGTTGTAACTTGCTTTCAGGGACACTGGATTTCTTCTTTAGGCCTAAAAGAGTACAATTCCCACACACACACCTCCAGCCCCCTTTCTTCTTTTCTTATCCATGCTTTGATCCAGAGAGGAAAAGAGAAACTCTTCTTTGCTCCTGGCTCAAAATGCACATCAGCCAGTCAGAAGGACAAATCTTCCCCCCTCCTCCCCACAGAGAGCTATCCCCCAAATCTGCCGAAACCAGACTTCTAGTTGCAATTCATCCGCCACATCCCACAAACCACGCCCCAGGGAAATTCCACCTGGAGGAAATCAGGGCCTGAAAAAGTTGTCTCTCTTAAAGAACCAACAAGATATTTATGATTATTCAAGGAGGGCTCTATAATTCACAGGGTTTCTCTCTGTGTGGCTGCTGGAAGGCGCAGAGGTAGATATCCTACTCTTTGGCTAGGATTTATTTATATGAATTTTCCTTCAACTATCACTTCAATTTGTTTGTTAGTCTTTTAACCTCTGTTAATGTCTCTGTATTATTAGAATTACCATATCTTGTGTAATTTACCTCAGGTTCTCTTTTGAGAAATATGTGAACTATGAACAAACAAGTATTTTAAAATGGTTTCATCACCCTAACCACGCTGACCCTCTCACCGGAGGAAAAGGAAAATTAACCCAGGAAAATGATTTTGAAACATCTTTGTAATGAGTGCTTCTAGCTAGAAGTTTTACCCTCCTACCAAGATCAAACTAAAGGGAATAACTCATTCATTCATACAAAAACCTTTTCCATCATCAATAAACATTTACCTGTAGGCTCAAAGTAAACTCACTATGCCTCCTACTCTACCCTGCAAACTGCTTTCTTTTCTCCAATAATACAGGGTCAAATAGAGCCTATTTTATAGATTACTAAACTGAGTCACAGAGAGTCAAAATAACTCGTCTCATGGAATATGCTAAATTACAGAACAGTTAGCAACTGGAGACCTGATAGTCTGTGGGGTCTGTGGGAATAGAATCAATTAGAAATCTGCATACTGGAGCCTTATAACCCCACCCCAACACACATAATTTAAACTGGACAAGGTAAAAATTTAGGAGTCATTATACCTTTTAATGTATGTGTGTGTTTGTGTGTGCATTCTGGGGTGAGGGGTGAGATATCAGTTCCTGTTCATGATTTAAGAAAATAATCCTAATTAGAATTTTTCTATTTAGGGGAGGGGAAGAAAAGTTTGCTTTTGAAAAGTCTATTGATCAAAACCAGCTAATGTGATTCACTAAAAACACACCAAATTAATGAAGCACAGCACATACATAAGTACAAAAATTATGAGAAAAAATCAGAGAAATTGAGACAGAGGTTTGTATACATGAAAACTATTTGCAACCCAACAACCTATGTCTGTAATCAAGAGGTAATGCGAAAACAAATGCCATTTAAAAGAAATTACATATACATTATACTAAACTGCTCTGGGATGGGGAGGGATTTCTGAAGGAGGGATATGAGGCAGTTGTGGAGGTGGGAGATGTGCAGGTTTTGCATCTATACTTGCTTTATCTGCCCCTCAGAACCATCATGCCCCTTTCAGCTTAACTTTCTCCAGACATTAAAATCACAGTATTTGATTCTGTCAATAGAAACAGTACACCCTAGAAATTCTTTAAAAGGTGACACATGCATGTGGCCAACATGAAGCTGGATTTAAAATAGTGCCAGCCACTAACCCAGCAGCATTCTCACTTTATTTGTGCCTATATATTTGGGGAAAAAAAGAGGAGGGGAGGTTGCCATCCCCAAGTTTACTTTTTTAAAACTAAATAACATTGCCTTGTGGCACTCATATTGTATCTATTACACATTTCACTTCAAAACCTCATCTCCCCTAAACCCTCTTCAATGCGCTTGAAGTAGCACAGGCAAAGGAAAGGAATTTTCTATTTAACTAGAGCACTGACATTCTGTTACACAATTCGATCTTGTCTATTTACCTGCTCTCAAAAACACAAGACACTAAACACAAAATGCTGAATGCGTTGAGTCTGCAGTGCCATAGGTGTCTGAATGCATCTGTAGCTTCCCTCTCACTCATCAGTGTAATTGTTGCCATGTTATTCCATTTTTTGATTAGTCTAGTCCCTCAAGCTCAATGCTTTTTTTCTGGCCCAACGTTCTTCTGCTGGTTGTCATGGTGACTGAATTGTTAGAGAGGAGAAAGGCTCTGTTGTCTGTCATTGTGCTGTTGTGGTTTAGGTAACGCAGGAGGCAACACAAGTGAAGTGGATGGACCTTTTTTGCTCTGCATCATTTCATAGTATTGAAAAATCTTACATAAAAAAGGAGCAAATAGGCCCAACCAAAGAAATAACCAAGCTCTTTCTAAAGGAAAGTGCACATTATTATAAAGAGGCAAAATGGCACTAATGATGAACTGAGTAATGTATGAAAAATGCTGCTGAATATTACATTTATTACTAGAACAATTGCTGCAACTTAAACATCACATACAATACCTAACATTTTGTAATTTAGAATAAATATAGTTTTTAACTATACAATTGTAGCATCAACTCTTTGATTCTCAAGCCTGTGCTACTTTAACCTTACATTCTGTTTAACCCAAAGGCATCATGTTCGAAGTTAAGACTGAAGCAGAGTTAAGAGTTGGGCAAATTTTCTTTTAGTTGTAAGATAGTGTTAGAGTTAATTTTTACTTTGGGAATGCAGAAGGGACTTTTTTTTTTAAGATTAGAGCTGATATAAAGGAAGACTTGAATCAAATTCTTATTTCAAATAGTAAAGAATGGTTTTGAAGCTAGCCAATATAAATATAATCCCTGCTTAATTTATTTCCAACCTTCTTGATATTTTAACCAAAAGATTAAGGGACAAATAATAGATATATGATAAATGAAGGGAGATACCATAATCAAGGATAAATTAATAATGGTTCCTATTAATACTGTTCTAAATCTTCTTCCATCATTGTGTTGCATTGATAGACATATACCTGCCCTAATCAGCAATTAATTTCATTTGTAATGGTATACTTTTTCCATTGTAAACTTTTTTTATTTGATTTTTTAAAAATTATTTAATTTTTAATTTAACTGTTTCATTTGATTATTTTAAAGATACAATGTTTTAAGTAGGGAACATTTGGAAAATTTGACTCAAAAATAAAAAAAAGATTAAGACTATGCAAAATTTCCTTCCAATCCCAAGATCCGTCTATTCAGTTCTCTCTTAATCCTCCCCATATAATCATGTTGATAGCTTCTTGTGTAGTTTTATCAGAATTTCTTTAAGCAAATATTTAAAAATACTAAGCAAGTTTACCTCTTGCTTATGCCAATGAGAGCATTCTATTCACATTGTTCTGTACTTTTCACTTAAACACTACATCTATATCAGGACCTATCTTCCTCCTCCCTTTTTTTTTAACAACAGCATAGAGTATTCTATTGTATAGATATACTATAATTTTTTTATTAATCTCTACTGATGGACTGTTCTCAATAGTTTGCTCTTAAAGTGAATAACCTTGCACATTTGTCATTTCTCACGAATGCAAATATATCTGAAGGATAGATTCCCAGAAGTGAAATTGCTAGATCAAAGAGTATTACATCTGTAATTTTGATGAAAATTATTGAATTGCCCTCTGTAAGGGTCGTTCCAATTTCCACTCCCATCAACAGTATACAAAAGTATGACTCCCCCTACCTTGCCAGCAAAGTGAAATAGCAAACTTACCAAATTCTGCCAATCTGAGAGGTGAAAATAGTACCACTCTACAGTTTAATTTAAATTTATGTTATTTTTAGTGAGGTGAGACATCTTTTTATCTTTTAGAGCCACCTGTATTTCTCTTTGGGTTATCCATCTTTCAGATACTTTGCCCATATTTCTTTGGGGGAGTTGGTATTTTTTTAAACATTTTCTAGGAGCTCTTTATGTATTAGGGAAATTTACTCTTAGGTTGTGACATAAGTTCCAAATAATTTTTGCCAATATGTCATTTGTCTTTTGATTTTGGTTATGGATTTTTTTCCCAAGCAGAAGTTCTAATTTTTGTGTGGTCAAATATACCAATCTTTTCTGCCTTTTCTCTCTCTTCCCCACTCTAAGGCCAAAAAGAAACTATCCCATACGTTTTAGTAGTACTTGTGTGCTTTCTTTTTCTTTCTTTTTTCTTTAGTTCTCCTTTCCATTGCAGTTAAATATTTTATCTATTTCAGCTTTTTTCTTGAACAAAACATGAGCTATGGGTCCAACTTTAGATTTTTCCCAGTTATTCCATCACCAATTATTGAATAATCCATCCTTTCTTCCACTGATTTGAGATACTCCCTTTACCAGATAATAAAATCTATTATGTTTTTGGTCTACTTCTGGATTTTCTATGCTGTTCCCTTGGCCTGCCTGTCTATTCAGGCCTGGAGTACTAGCACATTTAACATAACAAATATAAATATAATGAACAGGAAACTTCAAGAAATGTACTTTGTTTATAAATCCTCTAACACATCTGTATCTTCACACCACAAGTATTTTGCCTTATTTATAGCCTCTGCTCACCATAACTCACCATTCAAACATATATTTCTCCCCTGAATCCTCCAGGAGGTGTAGCCGTTATTATGTTGAATCAGACATTGAGTGTCACTCAAGTTCTGGGAAAATACAGCTAAGACATCACAAAATTTTCAAGTAAAACTGCAAGATCAAGAAAGTGTATGGCAGAGGGCTGTTTTCCCTTTCTGAATATGCCTTTAAGGGTACAGAGTTGGGGTATTCACAAATCTCAGCGCACACTCATTCAGCATCTCATAGTTGTTTAGAGCATCAGAAATCTGTGAAAGATGCTGCTTTCGCTTTCTGAGGGTGCTCCATGATGACTTTAAAGCCTAGCCATTAAAGAGCATTTGAAAGGGCACTTACTATTTAGTACCCTGTAAACATATATTTTGATTTTCTTTCACACTGTTTAATGGCATAATATTCAGCAAGGATCTGTGGAAACCAGCTAGCAATCACAACAGACACTCCAAGAAGGAGTACCAGCACGTCCTAGATTGTGCTTTGCTCCCTCCCTACTGCAGACGGGCTGCGGCCGATTTCATCATCGGGCCAAATATTCACCAGCTTGTTGTCTGTTATTGGTTTAATGTAGTACATTCACACAGATTGAAGTTGATTTTCAGTAAAGGTCTATAAATAATACTCTTCGGCTGTGATCTTGAGGCTTTCGAGATCAGTTTTCCTGTCCTCACCCCTCCTCCTTATCAAGTATTTCCACGCTGGGGAGAAGAGTAATGTCCTCACAACAAAAGCTGACTTTTGGAGCAGAACCAACCCAATAATCAGAAGTGGCAAGCAATAGAGGGCAGGTGGTGACCTCTCTCAGTGACATAAACGAGAAGAAGCAGGAAGCTCCTTTCCTTTTGCTTGGAAAGTGCCCAAACCACTCATTGTAGGAAGCATTTGATCACCAATCACTTCTATGTGACCATTATAAAAGGTGAGCAAAACTGAAAGCTCTCCCCCTCCCTCCCCAATTAGTTCAGATTGCAGTCGACCTTGAAAGATATCCATTGCTGGGGTGTTTTTCTTGTGATGATGCTGTGAAAATGATTTTCTTTTTGAAGAGCTTTCTTTCTATTCTCTTCCCATGGCAACTTTTGAAAATTTGTTAAAACACACACACACAAACCTCTCAGGCTATCCGCAAGCTCTCTAGGTAAGTGAGAACAAATGGCAGGCCATCAAAGAGGCACAAGGACAATTGCACAGTTGTGATCATTTGGGGATCTCATTCAGTCTCTCCCTGCAGACCCACTGCACTGTTTTTTGTTTTTTTTTTTCAAGTATACAATGAGACAAGGTAGATTGAGACAAAGGTGTGTGTGTGTATTTAACCAAGAGTAGTTTGGTTCAACTGTTGTCCCAAATTGACGAGAGTTTTTTTTGTGGAGCCAGTATCTACACAGCAATGAAAGAAAGCAAGCTATGGCATCTATATCTTCAGGGCATACATGCATTTGTTATATGACTAATTGAATAGCTGATAGAAACTGAGAGGAGAGCAAATATGTGCAAAAGGAGAGAGGATGTGTGAAAAATAGTATCAAGGATTTGAAGGAACCGCTGATGCCTCAGGACTGTTGCAATGTGCTGACATTAACCATAGCACCTAAGTCATGGAGAGCCCCATTATACAAAACAAACCTCTTCCAAACAGATGCACATTTAATTGACCCCAAGTGGTGATAGAAATCATGCACACCTCACTTTTTTTGGGGGGGGGATAAACACTTGTGTCATTTCAAGCATCCTAACTTCCCATTGATATCCCATTGATAAAGGGATACTTATTTAAAACGCTCTTTAAATTAGGTAAAAATAGAGGAGAAAGCAAAAGCTATAGCACACTTCAGTTTTAAATAATTTCTAGGAGAGAGAAAAAAATGGCTTTTTCTATTTTATCTTTTTCTGCCTCAACACAAGAGTGTCATGCCGAGAATTATGCTGGGCCTAGGATTTAATGGCCATGCCAGGAATTGGAAGCAGCACCTGTGGACCAGAATTTAAATCCCATGGACGGGTTTTCTTGATGCTTTTGTAGAGCCTGAATGAGGACGTAATTTAAAAATAAGCCATGCATTCTATTTAAAAAGATAAGAAGGAGCTGGATGTGTGTAAATGTTTGGATTAAATATGACCAAGGACTGTACTGTATTTAAATGGCTTGGCACTTTGAAAATGATGAAATCAGGCTTCATAATGGTGCAAGCATCTACCTAATGGAACTAAATTTGCAATATAGGTGCATAGTGGAAAAGACGGGCAGACAAGTGGCACTGAGAATCTAAGTGAGGCAGCACCAAAGAATGAAACATATTGAGTTTAATGATTGACCTTATTGGAAGGCTTTCTGCTCTGACAATGAGGATGTGAATTATCCTATTATTATAAGCAGGTAGATCACTTTATTAATGCACCCTAGTCTTTCATATTTTTATTTAACTTTAAATCAAATTGAACAATTTCTGTAACTATCTTCCCATTCCTTAAAGAAAATAGAAGCCAATGCCCAGAAATATTTTCTGTGTTGCTTTATATTTTTTTCCTTCCTAGAGATACGCGTTCATCTCTGCCAAACTATAATGCTTGGCTTTCGTTTGGATATCGCTGAGGTGTCTTGGAAGTTTCTCTATAAATGCCTTCAAATCCAGGGGAGCTGAAGGAGATTCTAGGAGGCTGTGCTTAGTGCCTCCACATGGACCAGCATCCTCGGAATTCTGATTTTGACACTGTCAGCCACTTGATAGCCCCTGCTACGATAAGCAGCAGATGAGCCATAATAAAATGTTTTCTGAATTCATCCTCAGCACACCTCTCCTCTTAAACCAAAATTAGGCAGTGAAGTAATATTGGTTTAGAAACACTTACCAGGTACCCGCTTAATACCATAAATGCTATGCTGGCAAAGCCTTCTTACACAAAGGAAATATTTCACTGGAAGGTCACTATCTGCAACTACTGAAAGAAATGGAGCTGTTTCAGACTCACCAACAAAGGCTTCCATCTCAGCTCCCATTCCACTGTTTTTTCCCCCTTTTGGGTTTTGTTTCCTTTCAGCATATTTTAGGAACTAATCAGCCTTATAAAAGGTACCACTTTTAATCTACTGTTTGTCTTGGTCTTCATTGCAGCTCCTTTAAAGATCAAGTGCAAACAAAGCGAGAATTAAGGTCATTCCATTTAAATCCTTCAGAGAGGAAGACAAGGGCTAAGTTATTGCTTAGGACTAGAGAGCAAAGGGCTGGAGGAATCCAGAGTTTTTTTTGAAAAAACCAAGAACAAAATAGCCCTCATTGTTTATTATTTGCCAGCCTCAGAGCAACCCTCATTCCCATATTTGTGAAGGGATTACCTTCCCATCTTCAGAGATTATTGGGAAGCCCAGACAAAAAGGTGGGCCTGGGAGTACACTCACTGAGGGGATGCAGAGTAAGACACGGCTCACCTCCCTCAGCCTGACATGACTCCAACTCTGGCTGCCACGGGTTTACAAGCAAACATAACAGCAAAGGGGATTCTGTGTTCGCCCAAAGGCCAAACACTACGTATCAAGACAGTGGTAGCTATAAACATGAACATACTAGCATGTATCAGATTTTAAGGGGGAGGAAAGCAAAAATGTTTTAAAAATTCACGCAAAAAAATTGCAATGGCATGTAACATTGGACCCTTTCTTTCTTCTACAATTCTGATTACAACCCCAATACTTATATTTTATTTGAAACTGAAGTCAGTTTAAGGGAACTGGAATTTCCTTATTTGTTTCTGCCATTAGTTTTCATTAAACAGCCCTAAAATATATTAGCCTTACAAATTAAGAAGTATGGTAATGAGTTGATCTGTTTAAGTGAGTGAGGTACCTTAAGTTTTGTCTTTACAAAGGTAAGGTCAGGGAGGAGAAATTGCCATCTTCAGCTAATAGAGAGGCAGATTCTTCTCTTAGTGAATAGGGTATTTTCCATTTTCAGTACTTAAAGTTTGGGGCACATAGCAAATGCTCATAAATATTTATGGAATGAAGAAAAGTCTTGGTGTTAGCGATTACTCTAATAATAGCAATAATATTAATAAAAAGTGTTAATGCTTATTGAGCATTTACCGTGCTCTCTGCAGTGTGCTAAGCAGTGTACTTACATTACCTCACTTAATCCTCACATCAACATCACGAGGAAGGTGCTATTATTATCCCCACTTCACAGACAAGAAAACCCAAAGCACAGAGCAGTTAAGTCACTCTCCTAAAGCCACATAAGTAATTGGTAGCAAAGCCAGGTTCCAGAGCCATGCAGTCTTACTCCAGACCCTGTGTTTTTAACCACAGCTACACTGCTTTCCCCTAAAGCAGCATTTCTTAGCTGGAGTTTAGAAAACACTCAGTGATTGTTCTAGAGTTGATGCCATTTTATTAGATGAACAAATGATCCTCAGATAGAATGAAAGCAACACTTTTAACCACCATATAGGATGAAAAGAGTGGCTTTTTTCATTCATAGTGGCTTCAAATTTTGTCCTCAGCTTGCAGAGGAATTCAGCAGCTCGCAACATGTAATGACAACTTTAGTCGTGCTTTGTAGAAAGAACAGATCTCCTGAGAGGAGTGATGTTCCTTCCCTCATGGACTCTCTGATGTATACATGCACGTATGACAAGTGTTTCCAGGCAAAATGAATGAGATCTGTTTGCAACACCCTTGGCATATGGTGGTTCCGCCTGGTTTTCCATAGTGTTTGATTATGATTGGCCTAGTTAATTAAATTCGTTGAATGTTCACCCCTCTCTGGAAACTGCACAGGATTAGACTGCATTTTAAAGTCTTAGCAAATCATTGTGTCATTTAAATTAGAACAAAGAAAAGCACTGTGCTCATTTTGAGGAAACTCTGCAAACTTTTCTGGTCCTGTAGGAAAGTTTGTCCAGAGACTCTTACATTGCCCTTTGGCCACTGGGATGCCCATTTGTAAGCATATCAACCTCTCAGTAATTAATATATGTAGGGTCCATAATCAAATACTAACTGGAGTAAAAATGTGTGCATTAAATTATCTCCTCTTGAAAATCCTAAAACCCATTTTAGCAAATGGCCCTATTTATTCTCCCTCCAAACTTACAAACGAGGCTTATCTGGACTGAGTTATATCCATTTATTTATAAACTACCCTTCTTCTGAAGATAGCTCTAGGAAGTATTACAGTGACCAAAAGAAAAAGGAGGAAAAGATAGCACTAAAAATTTAAAAATAAAATAGCAAATTTCTAAGTCATTATGAGTAAAGTAATAGTTCTTGGAAGTAAAAGCTAAGGGGCACTTGTTATTTTTAAGTATATATTTTTGCAGAGCTCTGCAAAAATTTCTATCATGTTTGTTTACCCAATTTTATCCCCATCATAGATTGTAATACTACAGTCCTTTCAAATAAAATAAGTACATATAGAAAGACTTGGGAAGGTGTTTCCATTTGTGGAATCATTGTCAGTCCCATACAAAACTTTCAGGAAAAACATTGAATTATAGTGACATTTAATGCTATAATTTCAGGGTATGGTGGTTTTTCTGTTTGTTTGTTTAGAACCTTGCGATGCCATTTCATGCGGCATAATCCTTATAGTATTTTAATATGATAAGCATCAAGTTTTTGAGAGTGAGAAACCAGAGCCCACCATCTAAACAAGGATGTCCTCTATAGCATCCTCTTTCTAGGTAATACTACAGATTCTGCCATGGGTTTGTAGTGAGGATGACTTAGGTTTTCTATTCCACAGTCAGTTAGGAAGAAAAGCTTAATTTTGTAGTGACACATAATTATCTAGTCATTAGATGAGCTTTCAGAGTTTTTCTGCTAGCAAAGGGGTGAGTTGGCTCTTACTGTATATAAAATAAAATAAATTAATGTAATAATGTAATAGCTTCCTTTAATGGAAAATTTCATTTCTGAAGAAACTAGAAAAGCTTCTTCTACCCTCTTTCCCTATCCCAAAGAAAAGAAAAAATAACAGCAAAAAAATACAGTGAATTTAGCATCTTTTTATGATTTCTAGGCACCAATATTATTTGAACATCATCTTAGGAAATTTTGCATTGTCAGAAAATTCCTAGTGAATTTTTTGGAAAAGAAATTAGCTCCAAGTTGAGACAAGCACACAAACTACAGGTAGACAAATACCAATTAAATTATGAAGGACATCACTTCATAAGATATTGAATCTGTATTTTAGTGTATTACTGTTAATTTCTTCGAAATAAGGCCTATAAAATGCAGTGTTATACATCCAATGGAGAGTGTCTTTATTACTGAAAGATTCCCAGAGTACAAAATGGTGACTTAACCACTAATCACCACACAGCTGTATTTTGTTTGCTATGCGAATGACAACCAAATGGCCACATGTAAATGATTTTATAAGTATCCCTCCGGGAACTGTGACTTGAACAGCTCTGTCATTATTTTTATTCACACAATCATCTATCGAGACAATACAAGAGAGTCAACTGAAACACTAATGAAATTAATAAAAGGATTTAGTATGGCAGCTGATACAGATTGATAAGCACAAATCAGTAGCTTTCCTATAACCCAGGTGAAGGAGGCACTGTTCTTTGGCTGACAACACTCCTTTTTATCCCCCTTCTCCCTTGCTGTCTTCCACTTGGAGGTGGCTGTGTGACACAGTCTTGACTAGTGAGAAGTGGGCCAAGTCTCCTGTGGATACCAATGCATTCTCAAAACAGGCATCACACTTCCTTTCCCCTTCTCCTTCTTTTTGAAATTCTGACACGAAGCTAGAGCTGCCTGGGCATCTTTTGAAGAGATGATGAGGCAAAAGAAGAGACTCATAGAGTCACATCCCTTCCTATCATCAAACTGCCAAATCAACATTGGCAGCTCTTATTTTTGGACTTTTTCTGTAAATAAAATAAACTCCGTTTCTTTAAGCCACAGTTGAGCTTTCTATTGCCTTGGCCAAAGTCATTCCTAACTGAAACAGAAGCAATAGCCAATTAGAAAATGTAATGGAAAAAGGATTTCATGCGCAGAAGAAACAAAGACTACATTAGAAATAAATACAAGAAATATGCAAGGTCCTTATGAGGAAAACTATTTTTTAAAGGTTTGAAAACATGGATGGACCATGTTTTTTACTGGGAAGATTTCCTATTAAAAAAATTTTAAATCTATAATTTGATGTAATATAAATTGAAATTCCAATAGGATCTTTAATGAAACTCGACCAGCTGATTCTAAAATTCATCTGAAGAAGAAAATGGACAAGAACTCAAAATTGTGAAAAAGAAGAAAAATGAAGAATACTTATCCTATCAGATATCAAGTATATTATAAATCTCTGCAAGTGCAGGAATAGGCAAATATGTTAATAGAACAAATAGAGAATCTGAAAACAGACGCTTTTTTATCTACACCTTGGTATATAATAAAGGTGGCATTCATCAGGAGAAGGATGGATATTTAACAAATGATGTTGGAAAGTCAAGTATACATTTTTCAAGAATAAAGTTTGCACATTATATTATGGCATACATAAATAAATTTCAGTTGGAATAAAGAGCTTGAAGGCATTGGAATAAAATAAAGGAGGATATTTAAAAATTTTTATAAAAGTAAAGACATATATATGATTTTTATAAAGATGTTATCACTAAAGTTAAAACACAAGCTATAGCCTAGAAGAAAATGTTTTCAATATATAGTAGAAAAAGGACAAAATCCTTAATTGTAAAATATTTTTATAAATCATTGAAAGGACAAACTTGAGAGGAAAATGGACAAAGATTATAAACAAGCAAGATAAGGGTGAAGAAAGCTAAAAATTTATATGAAAAGATGTTCAATCTCATTAATAATGAAGTAACTGCAAATTTAAAGAGTTTGCTTTTGCCATTAGACTAGCAAAAGTTGGAAAGCATGTTAATATTCAGTTAGCAAGGGGTAGAGAAAAGGATACTCCTTTACACAATTAGTAGAAGTGAATGGATATAATAACCCTTTTTCGGAGGCAATCAGATATGTCTATCCATATCGAAAATGCACCTGCAATCTGACCAGCAATACCATAACTTCTCTTCTAGCATTATCATCCGTCTTACCTTTATAGGCAATGTCTTTTATATACATATATATCTTTAAAGAAGCTTTAGATTACATAATGGTTACATAAAAAATATAGGGGATTCCCATATACCTCACGCCCTCCCCCTCCCAAACTTCTCCCATTAACAACATCTTTCATTAGTGTGGTACAATTGTTACAATTGATGAGCATACACTGAAGCTTTGCTACTAACCATGAACTATAGTTTACATTATACTTTACACTTTGCACCACACAATTTTATTGGTTTTGATAAGATGTATAATGGCCTGTATCCATTATTGCAATGTCATGCAGAACAATTCCAAATGTCCCTAAAATGCCCCATGTTACACCTATTCTTCCCTCTCCCTCCCCTCAGAACCTCTGGTGGTCACTATCTTTATATCAATGATACAAGTTCTTCCATAGCTGGAATAATCATAAGTTTTATCCTTAGTTGCATTTCCCCCCTTTTGTTTGTTCATTCCTCAGTTTCGAGGAATTTGGGATGGTGATGCCCACTCTATTTCTAATTGAGAGAGGGCTTAGATCTCATGGGTCAGATGGATGGAACTGTCTTGCTTGAGGTTGTAGATACTCTGTTTTTTAGGATGGCTGTTGTCTATCATCATCCTTTCATTAGTTGTCCTAGGTAAGTCCAATTAACTGGAGGGTAGGTATTCCAACCGCTGAGATTCAGGGCTCAATCAGTATATGAACAGACGGAAGATTTAAGTCCCCGGGACATATATTTAACAAGTATAGTGCTAATTATAGATTCAAATAAAAGGGGCAGAAGAGTCATGTGTAGGGAAATTATAAATGAGTCTAACTCTGTTACATTGGGGAGCATATATTCCAAAGTAAGGTCCACTGACAGAGTTCCGAATTCCTGAGATTGTCTGCCCTGCGGATAGTGTCTAGATGTTTCTAGAGCCCTCGGGAGACCCACTCTTTGAGGCACTATTTACTATTGCAGTTAATGAGATCCTGTGGCAGTCAATGAGATCCTGCTGAGATGTGCATAAGCATAACCTCGGAAATGACCTCTGACACACTTTGAAATCTCTTAGACATAAAAACTCATTTGTATTTAATATTGCCCCCTTTTGGTCAGGGTCTTTTTCTGAATGCATTGCTAGTTGGTGCTTGGTAATATTCCCTCATGCCAGGGAGGCTCATCCCCAGGAGTCATGTCCCACACTGGGGGGGATGGTAATGTGTTTATATGCTGAATTTGGCTTAGAGAGAGGCCATATTTGAGCACCAAGGAGGTTTTCAGGAGGTAACTCTTAGGCAGAATATAATACTTGGCTAAGTTTCAATTTCACAAGTAAAGGTTCATAAGTATAATCATCAATATCAAGGGCCTGGCATAATGGTCTGTCCTCCTTCGCTAGGCACTGCCCATGTACTCTAGGAATTCTTACTGCTCTATTAGAGAATGTAGCAGGACTTCCCAGGATGGGAAGTCGATATTCTTTCCATTATTGTGTGGTCTCTATCCACCAAAACAATGCCCCATGATCACTTAAACATATTCATATGCCTTACAGACAATAGGCAATGTCTTGAAGGAATATTCTACAACCACTTTCTTATCTCCCACTTGCTCTTTGATTTTGAGCAGTGTGGCTTATTACCCTCACGCTACCCTCAATTCCACTGATGCTTTTCTGGTGGGATTAATCTATCACTACCTAGTTGTCACATGCAATAGAATCTTTTAGGTATTTGTCCCATTTGTCCGTGAAATATTTTATACTATGGGCCATTTCTTTTCTGAAATTATTTCTTTCTTTGGTTTCCAAGACTCTTCACTCTTGTTTATTTTATTTTTTTCTCTCAATCTCCTTTGTTTTCTACTCTTTCTCTGAGTGATCTTTCCAAGTTTGTGTTCCCCAAGGCTTTTGCCTGGCCTTCTCTTTCTTACTCAATATCATTTCATTGGGTTAGCACAAGCAATGACTTTAATTTCTACTTACAAGGCTCAAGACTCTAAAATAACCCCAATATCTTCAGCCCAGACTCCCTCTATTGAACTCTACATTCTTATTTTATACCTACCTTCTGGCATGTCTGACAGGTTATTCCACAGGCAGTCCAACAATCTTAGTAACGTGTTCCTCTCTTTCTATACTGTTTTGATGAAAGTTCTACTGCCATCTCAGGCACCATAGCTACAATCTTGGGAGTCATCTAGACTCTGTGCCATCTTTCACCTCCATATTCAATATCAACAAGTCCAATAGACTATCTATTTTTCTTTTTTTATCATTACTAAATAGAGTCTTAGTTATACCTCTTCTACCCACTTCTTCTCTATCCCCACTACTACTGCATTCATTTCTGACTTCATCATCTATTCAGGAGGTTCTTAACTCCTGATGGTTCCATCTCCTGGTGGATTTCAGGAGATCTGTGAATCAGCCTGATCTTATATGTTAGGTATGTATGCATATATGGTTCTAAAAAGAGATCTGAGGCCCCCAAAAAGGTTAAGAACAATCAACGTGGCCTGTTGTTATTTGTATCCTAATTATTCTTTCTGTTTCTAGTCTCACCCTTCTGAACTGTCCTCCATCCTGCTGCCATAATATCATTCCAAAATATAAATCTGTTCAAGGTTCTTCTATTTAAAAACTACAGACTGTAATATCTTACCATTTTAAGGTAAAATCCAAAACTTATTTGTAAGGTTCTATGTAATCTGGCTCCTACCAACTTCTACAGCCATTTCTGGTTTTATATTTAAGACATAAAAATGAAACAGCCAATTTGATTCTACGCTTTTGACATACTGCAGGGAGGATCCTAACTTTATCAAATTCCTTTACATATCAATCTTGAAAAATAAAATGGACTCTTCAAGATTGCATATCATTACGTTGCACTGGTGTCTGGCCAAATGTTGAATACAGGAAGGGAAGAGGAGAGAGATGAAAGAAAATATGCCATATATGTACCTGAGGGGGGAAAAGAATTTATAAAAAATAAACCAACCTCTTGAAAAGGAAGTTTCCTACTTGCTTCAGTGAAATAACAATCTAAAATAAAGAAGGCATTATCATTGCATCATGCAAATATTGACTGACTTAGCTAATCAGGGGCTGTATTATCAACAGCCTCTTTTTTCCCCTGGAGTCTGCAGCGACAGCTTTGTGTACTCTGTAGTCTCTTATGCCTGAGCCAACAACTGATAGAGTATTAGATCAAAGCCTTGATACACAGATGCCAGGCAATTTGGTATTAAACAAGCGATAAGAGTACAAAAGAAGTCTCCATGTACTTTCACCACAATTTGAACAGCAAATAGTTAATTAGGGTGATAATAGATGTCAACATTTCATATGATGTCATGGTTCTAGAAGGTATAACTTCTTTCCCCTGAGATGGAAAACTAAATTATTTTATGTTTTAAACGAAGCAAAGATGAATACCATTTCATTATTTATGATTTTTTCTCATCTAAAGCATTTGGTTAAACATAGTTTTAATTATTTCTTCAAGGTGTCTTTTTTTTGTAAAGGGACAGAATATAATTTTTATCTGCATAATTTAAGTGAGGTGTTTAAAAGGTGATGTGATGAGCCAGTAAAGGTTTCCATTTAATGCAAATAATCAAGACTTGAATTCATTAAAGATTATGGAGATGCTGCTATTTCCAGATTTTTGAGGTTTCTTATGTGTGTTGATTTATAAAATAGCTTGCCTACTTATTAAAAAAAAAACAACAACCACACACAAAATGTGAGATCCTGAACTACGAAACATTTATTTCTTTATGGAAAAAAACATTTATTTTTCCATTTACATCTAAATGAAAAGCAAAATAATCAACCATATAGTTATTTTAAACAACTAAGTCAACCATTAGAAAAATTAAGTGTATTAATTTTTTTTCTATATAGGCATCATGTAAACAGGTCAAAGGTGTGAAATGCTTTAGAGTATATTTCTTTAGCAAAGACGTATATAAAAATTATCAGAGGAAATCTACAGCCTCCCATGTTTCTAGTATCAAGTGTGAGGTAAGTAATAAATGGCTTATCAAAGCCAAACTTAGTGCCAACTCTTAGAGTAAAGTTGAGAAGTTACATTATTTGTACATGCAAACAACAAAACAACACCTCAAAAGCACATCACATTAGGAAGTTGTAAATAAGGAAATAAATATAACAGAGTTGATAGGACTTTACCAAATAAATGAAGTATCACTGGCTTTAGTTGGAACAACCACATAGTAAATCTCTGGAATACTACTTCCCTTTTCCAGATTTTATAATAAAATCAATGTATATTAACAGTGCCATCTACTGCCTAGTAGTAACACTACAGTGTCCCCAAAGTGGCCCAATAAAGGCAAGGTAGTTATTTTTATTTTCATTAGGGGCCTCATCATTGGAAGTGCTCAATGATGATATCTGAGGGCACAATTAAATACATTAAATGTATAAAGTCATTGACCAACTGCTTGCTTTCATTATAAAAAAAATAAATAAGTAGCCACATTTCTTTCCAAATGGTGATTCATGGGCGCAAAGACATTGTGAATAAAGTATTGCACTAAATGTCAGGAGAACTGGGTTCTTATTCTTGCTCTATCATTGTCTGGTTTTGTTTTCTGGTTATCCTTTACAATCTTGCCTGGCAAAAATGTTAGTGAGGTGATCTTTAGAGTTTCTTTCTTCCAGGACCAAAAAAAAAAAAAAAAAAAAAATCCATTGTATCATTATGCGGGCCCCCAAATGAAGGCGTTTGAATTCCCTTAAATGCATTTTTCACATGCTTTTCAAACTTACTGAATTTTTTTTGTTGAGCACAGGCACAGGTATTTTTAAGGCTCTATAGGATGCAAATAAAATTATTTAGATGACACCTAAAATATATAGACAATCAACTGGATATTTCATTTAGAGAATTCCAATATCTGGGTATTTTACTATTTCTAATTGTTTATGGTCTTGTAAACAGAACCCAAATCCAATGAGAATAGAAAAATTTTCCCCTATGAAATTTGTATCTCCATAATTTTTTAACATTATAGTATCATGTGCCTCCTGATATAATGCACTGAGAAGAACATATTATCACTTATAACATTCTGCCAAAGATGTATAACCTGAATCGAATCTTGAGGAAATATCAGAAAAACCCAAATTAAGAGACTTTCTACAAAAAACTGGGTGTAATTTTTAAAAACATCAAAGTCACGCAAGACAAAGAAAGATTGAGGACTGTTCCAGATTTAAGGAGACTAAAGAGACATGACAATTAAATGCAATGTGTGGGAAGTGGACTTGGCCCAGTGGTTAGGTGTTCGTCTACCACATGGGGGGTCCACGGTTCAAACCCCAGACCTCCTTGACCCGTGTGCAGCTGGCCCATGGTCAGTGCTGATGCGTGCAAGGAGTGCCGTACCACGCAGGGGTGTCCCCCACGTAAGGGAGTCCCATGTGCAAGGAGTGCACCCCATAAGGAGAGCCGCCCAGCGCAAAAGAAAGTTCAGCCTGCCTAAGAATGGTGCCACCCACATGGAGAACTGACACAACAAGACGATGCAACAAAAAGAAACACAGATTCCTGTGCTGCTGACAACAACAGAAGTGGACAAAGAAGAAGACGCAGCAAATAGACACAGAGAACAGACAACCGGGGCGGGTGGGGAGGGGGGGGAAAGGGGAGAGAAATAAATAAATAAATCTTTAAAAAAAAAAAGAACATTTAATAAATAAATAAATAAATGCAATGTGTGATCCTAGATTGGATCCTGGAGCAGGGGGAAAATTGATACAGAAAACATTATTGGGACAAGTAGCAAGATTTGAATATGGACTATTTATAACATTGAATCTCTGTTAACTTTCTTGAATTTGATAATTAATTGTATCATGGTTATGCAAGAAAATGTCATTGTCATTGTACTTAGGAAAATACATTCTAAAGTATATGGAGATAAAGGAGAACAATGCCTCCAACTAACTCTAAAATCTTGCAGGACAAATTTTATATTTATATTTATATTTATATTTGCATTTACATTGACATTTGTATTTGTATTTATATTTATAGAATGATAAAGCAAATGAGGCAAAATGTTAACAATTGGTAAATCTGAGTGATGGGTAAACAGGCATAGAAGTGGTTGTACTATTCTTACAAACTTTCTGTAAATTCAAAACTATTTCAAAATAAAAATATAAAAAAGAAACAGTGGTAGGTACATTTTTTCAATTTAAAAAATAAATTTTAAAGTTGGAAACCATTTAACTCAAGCATTTTACTTTATATATGAAGAAGCTGTAGCCTAAAGTACTGATGAGAATTTCTTAAGTCCCAAAAGCAGCAAAAGACCTCATTATCTCTGGACTCCCCATCCAGTATCCTTTCCACCAAACCACACTGACTCTATAAAAAGATGGTACATCGCAAGTGCCAAAAGTGCCATTTCTCTAGCAACAACATTGCTGCCCGAATCTCCAGTTTCTTGACTATGGTTTGCACAAACCATTCATCCTCAAACACGCTTTGCCAGCAGCTTTCAGATGTGAGGCAATGATAATAAAAGCCCTAGTCCTTTCCTAAAGGGAACTCCCAGACAAGAGGGGGAGGTCACAGTGCTTACATACCCCAAACTTCAGCCTTTGATCTTATTTTAAACGTGAAATTACAGGTAAAGGGGTCACCTCTTAGGTTAACAAAACAGTTACAGGTATTTTCTATAGACAGTACATTTTGTTCGTCTTTATGTCTCTTGTTACATGATAAAAGATGATAGAGTCAAAAGTACAAATGCTGGGGTTCTTAGAATCCAACATTAACACCCCTCTCCAGACTATAAGTTTCTCTCATACTGTACAATCAAAGCTCGTTAGAAGAGAAGATGAATGAGCCTATTTTCTACATTAAACTGCCACAGTTACAGAAGAAGAAAAGAAAGAGGGAGGAAAGAAAAAGAAAAGAAAAAAACACACCAAGAAATAAGAGAAAAAATTAAAAGTCCTTTTGAGTAATCCACAGTTTAATTTTTGTAAAACTTACCAATTAGCAGTGAAGTATAAATAAATTAATAAAATGCATTTTGCATGCAAATCAGCCATTCTTTTTGTCTGTACCATAATATATATACAAATGTTACCAATCATAGCTTCTAGTGAGGTCTCACTTGTTCCTTTCATATTCATTCAACTATTTAAGAGGCAAAATTGAGTGTTAAAGGAAAATGACTATTTTTCATAATCCTCAAATGTCTGATTAACTTAGTAAAAATTCTGTCAATCAACCAAATGTTTCATCTATATTTGCCTCTGCCACAAAAGCACTGGGAATGGATGCTACCTAATACCAAACACTTTGAAAGATAACCACTGCTCTCCCCCATTCCCAAGGGATTCTTTTGTCCTGAGTTGGTTCAAATATTAATCAACATATGAATCAACATATAATCAAAATAAAAGTATTAGACTGGATTGGACCCAGGTTGCAGCCTGGCCAGAGCTCAATCCCACAACCAAGGAGCACTAGATGGGCTTTGGACATGTCTGTTTGTGACCCTGAGGACCTAGTAGAGGCCCTCAGATCCCAGTTTGGCTTCATATTCATTGAGGACTTTCCAACTATAAATATATTTTAAACCTGAATAGTAACAGAGATGATAGAGCTACCTAGGATTCTCAGAAGCTTCAGGCTACCACTCCTGGAGTATCTCCTGGGAAGCAAGATAGTAGCCCAATAGGCAGGATAACATGTGGTCAAGAGAGTGGAAAACAGGGCAGACCACTTGACTCTGCCACTGGTCTATATCTCAGTTTCCTCATCTCTGAAACAGGTGTCCTAGATCATGAGTCTGGAAAACAGAAGGTAGTGAATAAATGTCAGCTCTTATTATGCAAACTTTATTAACAACTTAAAAAATTTCTCCTACAGATATATTAGAAGACCTTTTCATACATACCAGCATTTCTTAAAGTAAAATCCATAGGCCTTCTGCATTAGGCTCTTGGATTTGTTAAAATGAAAATCCCTGGGGCTTACCCAGACTTCATGAATGAGATTTCTGGAGCTGTAGGGTCCTAGACATTGCATTTTTTAAAAAAATTTTTTTTGTATTTTTTTTTTGAGATACATATTACATTAAAAAATATGAGGTTCCCATGTACTCCACATCCCACCCCACTTCTCCCACGTCAAGAACCTCTTTCATCATTGTGGGACATTCATTGCATTTGGTGAATACATTTTGGAGCACTGCTGCGCCACCTGGATTATAGTTTATATTATAGTTTACACTCTCCCTCAGTACATTCAGTGGGTTATGGCAGGATATATAATGTCCACCATCTCTCCCTGCAATATCATTTAGGACAACTCCAAAGTCCTAAAAACGCCACCACATCACATCTCTTCTTCCCTCTCCCTGCCTTCAGAAACTACCATGGTCCCTTTCTCCATATCAGTGCTACAGTTTCTTCCATTAGTATTCACAATAGTTCTATAGTAGAATACCAGTAAGTCCACTCTAATCCATATTTTATTCCTCCATCCTGTGGACCCTGGGATAGTGATATCTCTATATTGAAAGGGGGCTTAGATCCCACATGGCTGATGGATGCTATTCTCCTGCTTGGAGTTGTAGAAATTCTCAGCTCCCGGCGTGGTGCATCTTAACATGTTTTAACATGTTTAACATGTGGTGCATTTTAACATGTTACCCAGGAGTTTGAGAGCAAGCATTTTATTTATTTACACAAACTCCATTTATTTTGCTTATTTCTTGATTTACTGCCTCACAAACCACAATGCATAATGATAAGACAAAATGTAAATTAACTATATTGCCGAGGAATATATGTCACATATCCCAAGGCTAAAACCAGTGCCTTGGCTGTCATTTTTTGGGTATTAAGATTAAGTAAAAGAACATCATTTAAGTATGTTCCCTAGATTTTCAAGGAGTTGTGCATCGGGCTATATTAATAGTTGATGTTTAATGCCAAAATAACATAGATCCTCAAATACATTGTGCGCTACCAACAAAGCAGCAAAGCTAGTCTAAATAAGAAATATGAGGCTGCCATTCCCCACTGGAAAGTGACAGAATAATGTGACCTACAGAAATCCAGAAGTATTTTCTCTGGCTCCTCTAGGACATTTGTCATGTATCTTCCAAATAGGGTTCATTCATTCACTCATTCAGTAAGTAAGTATTCATTGAGTGCCTCATAAACACTAGTCTTACAGAACTTACATTCTAGTGGTAGATGCCATGAATCTGTTGGTCATGACACTATGTCTGTAAATACAACTTCAGTTATATATGAGAAGTTCGTGGGAGCTAGGGGAGTTGGGCAGTACTATGGAAAAGTAGATATATTTAAAAAGAAGGATGGGAAGCGGACTTGGCCCAGTGGTTAGGGCGTCCCTCTACCGCATGGGAGGTCCGCGGTTCAAACCCTGGGCCTCCTTGACCCGTGTGGAGCTGGCCCATGGTCAGTGCTGATGCGCCCAAGGAGTGTCCTGCCACGCAGGGGTATCCCCCGCGTAGGGGAGCCCCATGCGCAAGGAGTGCGCCCCGTAAGGAGAGCCTCCCAGCGTGAAAGTAAGTGCAGCCTGCCCAAGAATGGTGCCGCACACACGGGGAGCTAACACAGCAAGATGACGCAACAAAAAGAAACACAGATTCCCTGTGCTGCTGATAAGAAGCGGTCACAGAACACAGCGAATGGACACAGAGAGCAGACAATTGAGGGGGGGGGGGGTAAAATAAATAAATAAATAAAAAGAAGGAATTTGCAAAGCTGAAATAAATGGGCATGAAAAAATGGACATGAAATAAATGAACATGAAAATTTGTTTTAATAATGTGTACTCTCCGGTAGATTCTCATTCTTTCTCCTTAATAATATAAGAAAGAGAACAGAAATAATAGGTGCTGTATGGAGGAGGGCATCTACCTGCAACTTCAGAGGCTGTGGTGGAATTCTGCTGGTAGCATTCTCTGGCACGGATGAGGAGGAGAGAATTCCAGTGAAGAGATACAAATATGCCTGCCCTTTCTAAATTTTGAATACAGAAATTGTATTCTTCTGTTGGATTTCCCTTGTTCAGAAAAAGAAGAACTCACAAGACCTTGGTAATTATTGAGAAACAATAGTCTCTCCATACCAGAATTCTGACTCTTAACAGGGATGTTCAGAGGGACACCTGATGCTCACCTCAAAGGTGAGGAGTAGACCCCAAGTGCCCTAATTAAGTTCTTGTGAAGGGCAAGTTTAACTTGTTTTTAAAGATAGTTTGCTCAGTCTACAAGATATAAACAGTGTCAGGCTTTTGCTGTTTGCTTGTGATTTTCCCTAGATAAACCCATTTGTCTGAGTTTAGAGTGAATTGTGTTTGTTCCTTCAAAAACATGAAACTGTGATGGTTTCATTGAAAGAATGATTTAGATTCCATTTACCACAGACATTAAGTACTTTTCCTATTTACCTTTTTTCAGCTTAATTTTTAGCTGCCACTGCAAACCACTAATGTTACCAAATAGACCAACTATAAATTCCTAAAGAAAACAAAAACCAGTCCTGATCACTTAAGGTTCCATGAGTTTCAGAAAACACATTGAAAAGTTTGTCCCATTTCTCACCTATCTCAATTTCCAAACTCTTCAGAAAAATTTGTTCTGAAATAGATAACAAAATTCAGCAGTAATTATTGTTGGAAATAAGAGGGTTAGAGAATGTGCAAGAAAAGCCCATCTCAGTATTTATTTACCAAATTGTGTGGTATTTTAAATCCAGACCATCCTTGCGCTAGAATTAAGCCCATAGTTTTTCACTCCTTTCAAATTCATAGATCAATTTTTACTGACATCAATTTCATGCTAACCTTTGCAAAAATTGGCAGCCAGTGCTTATCCTCATCACCACATGGTGTGTTAAAGATTATTTCTCAACATAGCAGCTTTAGCTATGTTTAACTCTTGTTCCATTATTTTTCTCCAGGGGATGTATTTCACTTCCATACTATCTTAGTCTGCTCCTTTCTTAATTAGTGACTCAAAGGTATTTATGGGATTTTCATTCATACATAGTTAACAGATTATCTGATTTGAAGAGAAGAGTATAGAAGAAAAATAGGATTTTATTAGATAAGCCAATTATATTTTTGGAATTGTGTTTCCATATTTAAAAAGTGTTTTTCTCTTCATATTAACAAAATGAGATTTTCTAAAAATCATACTTGGAAAATAAAAAAAAGTTGACAATTTGATTAATCAAATGTAAAGCTATGATTGACACATTTCACCAGCAAGCTCTTTGATAGGCACATACATAGCTGAGAAGACATTAACTAAAAACTAGGTATTAGCCGATTATTTCCAGTGTGTGGAATATAATTGACTTCTAAAGGAAACTTCATTATTCCCAGTGTTCACCTATCAATCATACCCATTCACTTGGAGCCCAACTCAAATCCTCTTCTCCATGAAACTTTCCTTGATTATACCATGCAACCTAATTTCTGCCTCCTGTGCATTCAGTTACGTTGACACTTGTTTGTAAAGTGTTCACATAAATTAGGAGATGGTTGCAGGAGACTGACATTGAAGAACTTGCGTGATATCATGCCAGGAAGAAAGATAGCTACATAGGAGATCCTATCCTCAGCGAAACAGTCTCAAACTACGCAATCGTTTTTAGTCCTAGAAATAAATCTTCCACTATGAGAACAGAAAACTGGTAAGGGTCATCCTTACAGGGCACACATTTCTTAATCCAAGATAACTATAGTTTAGCTATGATCTTTTCTTTTTCAACTTTAAAAAAAATTTATTGAACTATATCACTCGTACATAAACAATAAGTGTATAGTAATAGTTGTGAACTTACAAAACAAACATATGTAACATCATTCAGGACTCTCATACTTCACCCTACCACCAATACCTTGCATTGGTTTTAAACATTTTTAACTAATGATTAAAGAGCATCGTCAAAATATTACTACTAACCAAAGCATTTTCCCCCAACCCACCCTATTATTATTATCTTTATATCATTTTTACATGAACATACATAAACAATACGTGTATAGTAAAAGTTGTGAACTTAAAAGCAAACATGCATAACATCATACAGGGTTGTCATACATCAACCCTCCACCAACACCTTGCATTGTCGAGCTATGACCTTTTGATCAGCATCGTGTTCTTGGTTTCTTTTCCTTTTCTCTGTCCTATTTAAGCTATTTCTCTTTCTGGACTATTTGGAAACTCCCTCTTACTTTTCTTCTTATCGTGTCCTTCCTTCATTTCCTCTCTAGGGAAGAAGACAAAAAAGGGGCATACGTACATTTCCATATTCTTCTTTTTCTCGTCCATTGAGACTTCAAGGTTATTTTGTCATGTACTCGCAGAGTACTGACAGACAGAAGGAACTCAGTCTTTGATACTGTAATATATTTCTTTGATGGTGACTGGATACAGGAGTGGCACATCCCCCCAAGTGTGAAAGGAACGGCTCGCGGGGGTGGGGGTGCAGGGATTGGAGGAGACGTGCAAAGACTAATAATAGAAAAGTGATATTTCCTAGCCTAGGATATGGAAGATCAAAAAGTTATTTAACAATAAATTTAAATGTTAAAAGGCACATTTAGACCATTGTTCCTCATCCATATTAAGGCTAGATCAAAAAAATCACAAGCTGGTGGCTGTGCTCGGTAAAGGGCTCTTCTGTTCTCCACGCAGTGGGCCCCACGATGGTGCAGCTGGGGAAGCTGCCCAAGTGGCAGAAGTACAACCAGCAGCTGACTTTACCGTGAAAAAGCAAAGAAAGATGCTACTGCTGTGGGCAATCATGCTGCCAAATTGCCAGGCACTACAGTCCATTTCAGAGAAAGAATTAAAATTACTCTGCAGCAATTCTCCATTTCTTTGGGTGGTAAGATATCACTCATTAGAAAGAGAGAGAATGAGGGAGGGAGGAAACAAGAAAGGAAGGAGATTAAACAGAGAAATAAGAAATGAGTTAGATGTAAGAAATAATTTTTATGGCTGGAATAGAAACAAATTCCTATGGCTTATCTTCCTTCACTGTTGGTGTTCAACAGGGTAGGTTTTCATCTGCTAGAAATTGTTTAAATAGAGAAGAGTAATGGCAAGAAAACATTTTAAGATGCTGGGAATGTCATGATTCTATCTTTATCATGTTGAACACTAGGATCTTCCATTATCTATCACCTAGTTACTTAGTGTCCTATTCTTTATACAAGATAGAAAGTAAAGGGCAATGCTTTTGAATATACTGATGTGAAATCCTTTTGGTTATCAACCAAATACCAATTTTCATATAACAATGAAATGTATTTTAGTATGGTCTTAAGTGGGTAAGCACATATTGTGAAATTCAAGGAATAAATTGGTATAGAAAAGAAATGATAGTTCCTACAGAATAGCATACAAAAAGTTTTGAACAAGCTTGGTCAACAATTGAGTTCAATATTTAAATGTTTATACCATTATGAGTTAGCAAATACTGTGTCTGAAAAGTCCCTGACATTTATTATTTTTATTTCTTTCTGGTTATATAAGTAATACATGTTCAATGTAAAACTTTTGGAGAATAAAGAAAGTTTGCCAAACAAAATTTTTTAAAACATTCATAGTTCCATTACCCAGCGGTAATGACTGTTAACATTTTAGAGTCAATTTCCTCCTCCTTTTTTTTTTTTTAAAGATTTATTTATTTATTATTAATTTCTCTTCCCTTTCCCCCCAGCCCTGGTTGTCTGTTCTCTGTGTCTATTTGCTGTGTCTTCTTTGTCCACTTCTGTTGTCGTCAGCGGCACAGGAGTCTGTGTTTTCTTTTCATTGTATCATCTTGTTGTGTCAGCTCTCCGTGTGTGCGGCACCATTCCTGGGCAGGCTGCACTTTCTTTTGTGCTGGGTGGCTCTCCTTACGGGGCGCACTCGTTGTGTGAGAGGCTCCCCTATGCGGGGGACACCCCTGCATGGCATGAACTCCTTACGTGCATCAGCACTGCGCATGGGCCAGCTCCACACGGGTGAAGGAGGCCCAGAGTTTGAACCGTGGACCTCCCATGTGGTAGACGGACGCCCTAACCACTGGGCCAAGTCTGCTACCTCCTCCTCTTTTTAAATCTTCCTCCTTTCTTCATTTTGCCCATAAAACCCATATTATTACGTTTCCTTCAAAAAACATTTTTAATATTTGCAAGATGTTCCATCATAGGGAGGTACTACAAGGCATTTAGCCTTCTATTATTGCAGGAGATTTAGGTCAATCCCAATCAGAACATTTAATATAGGGAATTAGAAGATTGCAAAATTGTAGGTTTGAAAGAATCAACTCTGGGGTGGGGGCCAGGAATGATTCCCAGAACACCGCCTCAGAACTGATGCTTGTAAGGTATCAGGAAGCCCCTGCTGGGACTGCTGACTGAAAAAACATACTCCTGTCATAGCGGTGATCTAAACAGCAGGACCACCGCCACCACAGCAAGTCTCTCCTGACATTCCCTAAAAGAGTGGGCACTGGAATGCTTCTTCAGGAAAACCCAATGTCTCCACCACTATCTTTTTCAAAAGAGAGAGAGAAAAAAAAAAACTGAGGCAATGGGGAGATGTTTCTGCTTGTCTTTCACCTTCTAAATAGCTTAGGAGTGCACCTACTTAGGGGAAATCTAATTTGCATATGATCCTATAAATCAGGGAGATTGGATTGAGTAAGTTTTAGCTTTCTGACCTCTGCAGAAGAAAGGGGTCCGCAAGACAAGGTTGGCAGGATGCTGAGACCCCTGATCCACCATGTCCACCACAACTATTGTCTACAAGGCTGAGAGAAGTGTCTTTGACATGGATCTTTGCCTACCTCACTGTTTACTTTCTTAGGGTAGATTCCTGGAAGTGAAATATATATATATTTCAAGTCAAGTTGCTTTCCAGAAAAGGTGTATCACTATGCGCACTATAGGTAATAAGCAAGATGTGAACAGGCCCATATCACCATACCCTTGTCAGACCGACTATCGAGTCCCTTAAAAATCTTATTGACATTCATTTTCTTAAATCAGTATTTCTCCAACAATGCCATAAAGTAAATCAGTGTTTGTGAATATATTTATTTAAAATGAAATTATATCAATTCTTCAATGAAGGTCTTCAGAATCAATGGTGGAAATCTGATAATAAGCAGCCTGGTTATCTCTCTTTTAGTAAGAAAACAGACTCTCTCCAGGATATCAATGGGACTTATTAGATTTTATGTATGTCCCTAAAGGCCCATTACAAATGAAGTCCTCAACAACTACATAGCTAGTCATTTAGTTTGCCTTCAGAAGAGGCACTTCACAGAGAGCCTGCATAAGGCCCCTGAAGTGAAAAGATGCTGGTGTAGTTAGTGTAGAGGCTCTGTACTAACAGGCAATTGCTAAGACAAAAAGCAAAGAGTGGGATACAGATATTTTAAGCTGTTTTCTCTACTAAAATCTAATGCCAGGACCAAACCATGATGGGGGCTTCTTTGTCATCTATATATAATTTTCACCAGCACCTCTAAGTCACACCTACAATGTATTCCTAAATAAAAACTTTAGTCTCTTCCCAGGAATGCAACTTCAAAGCAAGTTTATCTGGTTACTGCGCTCTACCCCAACACCTTCCTATCCACAAATTTCTGGAGTTGCCACTTCTGTCTTTCAGGATAAGACCAGAGATTTAAACAATTCCCTAAAGAATCCTCATTTCCAGGCCTGGGTTGGTTCCAATAGCTCCAACTATATACAGCTCATAGAACTAATATTGTCCTAACAAATGACCATAATCTTCATTTCTATGTAGGCTTGGCTCATTCCATTCCAAGAAAGCCCCTCAGGCAGCAAATGGAAAGAAGGTTCATAAAGACAATCCCGTAAGTCTGCTCTAATGGCAGTACTGCACCTGTCAGTCATGACTCTTGCCTCATGAGCTCATGTATTTCTCATTCTCTCCCTCTGCACTTCTGCTTTTATTGGCTTCCTCTGAGTCAATCAGTGGTTACTCCTTCACAAAGGGCTTATGGGGTGGCTGTTCTGGCTACAACAGAGACTCTCAAAGTCTGGCTCTTGACCAGCAGAATCAGAACCACCCAACAATTTATACTTTAACAAACCATCCAGGTGATTCTTAGGCAGTTAAAATTTGAGAACTACTGAGCTAAAATATATTGGCATGGGTGGCACTACGGCAGATACCCCTGGTACAGTACACAAGGGGAATTAATTTAAATTGGATTATATATTCAGGGAAGTGGGCCCTAGGAAAAAAAAATCATTTCATAAGGAAAGAACAATATGATGCAAATCATATAACTCCATGTACTTCTAGTCAACACATTCTTCTTGCCAAAAAATTTTTTTTTAAAAATTCAGCCAATACCAGTAGCAGTGTAACAGAAGAAGAGAGTTCAGGCTAAGATGTAAACATAGAGTCCTTTTTTTTTTTTTTTAGATTTATAAAAGGAAATGGTAGTGGGATTTTCAAGGCAAGATAGTAGCTTGAACTAGTATCTCATGTATAAAAGGAGCCCCAGAGTCAAGGAACTGGGTTCTAGTCCTAGCTCTTCTGTTCAGATACTTAATGATCTTGGGAAAATCAGGACCACAGTTCCTTCACCTAAAATGAATGTTAACCACATCTTCTCCAAAGTCACATTCAGTTCTAGAATTGCTTTATTCATCCTTTGTGGCTCTGAAATGGACTTAGAACTACCTGAATGATTTCCACTGGCCTTGAGATTTTTGTGATTTTTAATAGGGGATAGAGCCCTCTAAGGGGACATTAGAGCATTTTGTTGTAAAGAATTAACAACAATAATACAACAATGATAACTGTGACTATCAGAAAGATCCTAAAAGAAAGCTGGACAAGGTGGTATCTGGAAGTGAAAGCCTGGGGGTAATCTGACTTGTTAGGAAGGTTGGGGCAGGGGCTACAGAAAGGAGAAAAGAGAAATTGCTGACACAAGGAATTCCAGTCTAGGCCTTATATTCCAGTCTACTGAGTGAATAAACCTGGTTGGAAATTCCAGTACACAGAGTTTGGAGGGAATCAATAGGAAGGAAGACAAAGTGGGCAGGAGATAAGCAACATTAAGCAAAAAACCCCGCAAAAAGTCAGGCATTGGCTATTTCAATCCTAGCAGAGAAATGGCTTTCTCCTAAGGGATTCAATGAAATTCACAAGTTTTCTGAGTCTGTTTTCTCTTCCTTTAAAAAATGGAAATAAAAGTCAAAATGAGACAATGCAAGTGAAGTTTCTAGCACTGTTCCGGGCAGAAAGTACTCCCCTTCCTGTGCTTCCCACCCTTCCCCACACAAAAAAAGTGACTTGTCCAGTACCTGATGCCAATCTCAGATCTCACTGAGCACCTTCTCCAACACCATCATTCTACACTCATTTTACTTTCCATCCTATTATCCACTTGACTCAAAAGATCAACCTTATAGGATGCACGTTAAAAAAAAATGCATACACAAATTCAACCTTAATGGTACCACATAAAGCAGTAATAGTAATAGACAGAGCATGGCTTCCCAGCACCAATTTGGCTGCTTATGGAAAAATCATATGTTTATCTCATTTTCATCATTGTCCGTTGTAGAAAGAAATAAATTTCATTAGTGTTTATTGTTTAAGTCCAGGTTTGAGATGACTTTTTCAAAGGCTGAATTTTCTGAGAGAAGTTTGCCTGGATTACCAATTTTGAAAAGTTGTTATGCATTTATTTTAATCTCTTGCCTGAAAGAATAATTTCTGCACAGATAAAAGCATAAGTGGAAGTAGCTATTGTGTATGGAGTAGCATATTTTTAAACCCTGTCCTATTAAAAAAAAGAGGATAACAACAAAATCTACTCTGAGAATCAAGGTCCATACTTTCCATTACTGGGAGTTATGCTATTAAATCAATGCATGCTGGGTGAAAACTTTTCTCCTTATGTGTGTACAATTTATAGGTTCCTCGACTACAGAGCAAAATGCTTAGGTACTGTGAGGTTTCTTAAGTCTATAATTCTTTAATAGCTTTTGCTTTTCATGTTTCCCTCCCTATTTGTTCAGTAAATGGTCTATTTTAGACTGAAAGTCAAAGATAATTGAGCACAAAAGTACTGACTTGGTGTTTCTTCTTAAAGGGTTAATGACCAATAGGCAGGAAGTTGAAATTAAAGTAGGGAAAATGAGGAGAAGGAGGTGCTGGGCTGTACCTTAAAAACATTTTCCACTTTTTGGGGTGAGGGTGTGAGATTAATTGACTGTACTCTGGTGAGTTTTGGAACCAAAATCAATGTTAATATTTGATGTTGAAAATGAGAACCTGACAAGTAAGGCATGATCTCTTTCTAATCTCTTTATCATAAGGGGGTCATAGGGAATTGGGAGAGGTTCAGTACTGAGCAACAAAGATAAGTAAAGGATGGGAAAAAGAGGAAGGGCCCAAATAGGCATTGTAATGAAGATGGAGCTCCAATGTTCCTATTTCTACTTAAGAGAGGAACCATCATGGCCCAGAGCTAAAATGATAATTCCGAAACTTGATTGGAAGAACTGCTTAAATTAAAAGAATAAAGAAGTATAAATTTGATACAAGAAAAGGAAAGAGTAGTCACATTGGCAAAAATTGTGGAGGTGAGGTAAGAAAAAGGAGGGCTAGAGGTCCCTTCTGCAAGAAGAGAAACTGTCAAGGTTTTCAAATGGGAGAGAATATGTTCACCTTTAAATTGCACACACTTCCTACCTGCCAAAAGGAATTTGCAGAATCATGGCAAACATTTCCACAGATGGTCTCAGCAGATATGAAAGGTGACGTCTTGTCCAAACCAAATACTGAAAATGGTTTCTCTTTTCAGAGGTCTTTAAATAATTCCTCTTGGTAGACTGTCCAGTTATAACCAGAGCTGCACATATCAGAGAATTGAAGGGACTGGAAAGAGCAGGTTCAGTGCCTTAGCAAATCCAGCTGTAATGACAGTTGGTCTCCAGCTGTGACGACAGCGGTGGGTTACCCACCCAGCCAGACAAAGTCTTCCAGAGACACACACAAGTATGGTGTGAGAGGAAGGAGAGGACATCTCTTAGGGCAGAAATGGGAAATTAAGGCTTTGTGTTTAATTAATATATTTATCTTAAATCTCTGGGACTGAAATGAGATTGCTTTTCCTTTGCTCTCCTTAAAGAATATTCTGTACTCTTTAGACAGAGCATATTTAAAGAAAAAAACAATATGAACTATGTAATTCAAGGAAGGAATTCTGCCTGTCACCATTTATCACATGCTGAGCAGTACAACTATGCATCTTTGTGCAGCTGAATCTAAGAATCCCATTTGCATGTTCAATGCAGCAAAAGTTTCCCAATCCAAGATATATTCTTGGAATGACTGAACTTACCAAGCAGGGCTTAGGAACTGGAACACACAAGAGGAAGTTAGGAGCTCTGGGCCATGTTTAGTTCTATTCTTGTATAGTTCCATCTTTTATATCTATCCTTTTATTAAAGGTTCTATCCCTTAATTTCTGCACTGGAAAAATATGATATAATTCCATCATCTGTCTAACTTACAGGAATGCTTTAAGATGTATTGAGCCATACTCATAAATGCCTTTGAGTTCTTTATTTTTAAAAAGGCATTAATAAATTTATTATTACTATTATTATTATTTGCACTATTCATGTAAGACTTTCCTTTAGCCAATGGCTATGCATTACATCATTATTGTCCCTCTGGATTAATAGCAGCTCTGTCTTTTCTCACTCTTAGCAATGTATGCAATAATAATTAAATATTTACGTATTTCCAAAATTTTTCCTACCAATTGCCATTAGACTATTTCAGTCCTATATTTCTTTCACTAGATCACATACAGAAGTTTTAGTGTAACAAGAACTAGTAAATACACGAATCTACTAATGAAAAAAAAATCGTGGTGGTTTCTGATAATCCAAGATGGCTGCATATGTTCTAGGGTGCTGTTCCCCCACCAAATCTTTGAACAACTATCAAAAACTGCTAGAGTCATATTCTTTCAAACTCTGGAAAACAGTTTGCAGTAACTGGGTGAGTGCTGAATTAAGAAAATGCAACTTTAAAAAAAAAAGATAGGAGAAGCTTGTGGTATCCTTGTTGGACCCTACTCCATCCCTTCCTTAGTGCAATGTAGAGCTAGCCTGCATTGCAGGTCCCTGGTCCTGTTCTGGAGGGAGTGGAGAGACCACTATATGCATACTGTGTTGCCTGTATGTCAGTGCCAATCTACAGAGTGGCAGATTTAAAGATTGAACTAGGAAATTCATCTCTGATCTGTTTCACCTTTCCAGAACTTGACTGGCAGGTAAAAATAGCTTGCAGACAGCTAAAGCAATGTAAGAAACAATTAAGTCAAAGCTGTGTGAGGCAAAGGATTACCTGCTGTAAGTCAAACAATAGAGCATACCAAGTAGGGAAATGGGTCTATTTCACAGGGAGTAGGAAGGACATACAAATTACTGTAAATGGAGATCTCCTAAGGCCACGACCAAATACAAGCCCATGATGAGACTCAGGCTCAGAGAAGACAGAGAGGACCCTGCTCTTCACATTTAACTCAGGTTGATCTTCTTGAAGAAGGGCTAAACTCTGGCCATTGCAAAGCAATTTCAAAAGACTGAAAAGTGTTTTTTGTTTGTTTTTTTTTTTTTGCTTTGGTTGGTTTGATTTTGTTAGCTCTAGGCACTCAAGGAAATCTCTGTTATATCACTACCTGGATACAAATATCAGGAACATACAGCTAAATCTCAGAGATAACACTTTAAAATATTGAAATGTACAGTGTGCAACAAAATATTACGAGAGAAGCAAATAAACAGAAAATGATGGCCCATCCAGAGGAACAAGATATAAACCTAGAAACCATCAGCAAAGGAAAACAGACTATGGAATATACCAGAGAAAGACTTTAAAAAATTATCTTAAAAAATGCTCAAGGAAATAAAGTAAAATACAGGGAAAGAACAAAAGGATATTAGGAAAACTATGAATAAACAATATGAGAATCTCAAAAAAGAGATAGAAATTTTAAAAAGAAAGCCAAGAGAAATGCTGGAGTTAAAAACCACAATAACTGAAGTGAAAAATTCCCTAAAGGTTTCAACTGCAGATTGAAGCTGCCAGATGAAAGAACCAGTGAACTTGAAGGCAAGGCAATTGAAATAACTGAGACTGAGGAGCAAAAAGAAAAAAGAATTTTAAAAAATCAAACAGAATAAAGGATATCTGTGGGATACCATCAAGCATAGCAATGTATACATTATAGGAGTCCTAGAGGAGAAGAAAGATAGAAAGGAGCAAAAGGAATATTAAAATAAATAATGGCAGAAAACTTCCCAAAGTTAACAAAAGACATGAACATGCACATTTAAGACCAATAAACCCCAAACAGGATAAAACTCTCAGAGAACCATGCCAAGACACATAGTAGTCAAACTGCCAAATGCCAAGGACAAAGAGAGAGTTCTGAAAGCTGCAAGAGAAAATCAACATATTATATTCAATATAATAAGTGCTTATTTCTCATCAGATACCAGGGAAACAAGAAGACAGAGTTAAAGTGCTCAAAGAAAACAATTGCCAACCAATAGTTTTATATCCAGTGAGACTGTCTTTCAAAAATGAGAAAGATTATGACATTCCCAGATAAGATAAAAGGTGAGGGAGATCATCACCATTAGACCTGCCCTACAAGCAATGCTAAAGGGAGTTTTTCAGACTGAAAGGAAGGGACACTAGACAGTGGATCAAAGCAGCATAAAGAAATAAAAAGGTCTCCAGTAAAGGTAACCTTATGGATAATTATAAATGCCAGTACTATTGTATTGTATTTTTTGGTATTGTATTATTTGTATTGTATATTTTTTGTTATGTAAGTCCAATTTTTTACTTCTTATAGGTTCTAAAATGCAAGTGAAAAAATATAATGATAAATCTATGTTTTTTTAGCCTACAACCTATAAAGATATACTTTGTAACAAATACAACAAAAATGTGGGGGAATAGAAGGATATAGGAACAGAGTATGTACATACTATTTGTAGCCATTTGATATTGCTTATGAATTCCAAAAATAAATACTGGATTATGTTTGTAAACTGATCTGTCAGTGGTACAAATTATAATTGACTAAAGTATGATTAGGACTTTGGGCCACAAAAGTAGGGCATCAAGTCTCCCTTCCTTTGTGGGTGGGGACTCACAGATAAAAGACATGGCAAAGGACAAAGTTGGAGTTTTGAGCTGGAGCCTGGGAAGTGAACACACAGGAGAATAACTGATAGTCTACAGCTGACTTGTGGAGAAAGCACATCAGCTGAGCCTGGAGAGAAACAGAGTCCCTGGAAGAGAGGAACCCAGGAAGCCTAAACTCTTGGCAGATGTCAACAGCCATCTTGCTCCAGCGTGTGGAAATAGACCTTGGTGAGGGAAGTAACTTATGCTTTATGGCCTGGTAACTGTAAGCTTCTACCCCAAATAAGCATCCTTTATAAAAGCCAACAGATTTCTGGTATGTTGCATCAGCACCCCTTTGTCTGACTAATACACTATTGAAGTTAAGTTGATAAGAAATCAAATGTGATTTCTATAGATTTATAATATTAAACTTAAGCCCATGGTAGCCACAAAGAAAATATATGAAAAATATATTTAAAAAGAAATAAGAAGGGACTCAAATGGTACACTACAAAAAATCAAATAAATATGTAAGTAGGCATTAATGGAAGAATTGAGGGATAAAACAGGTATAAGACTTACAAAGACAAAATGGCAAAATGGTGAGGGGAAGTCCCACATTATCAGCAGTTACATTAAATGTAAATGGATTAAACTCTCCAGTCAAGAGGCAGAGATTGGCAGAATGAATTTTTAAAAAGTATGACCTAACTATATGCTCTTTACAAGACACTTACCTTAAATTCAAAGATACAACTAGGTTGAAAGTGAAAGGAGAGGGAAAAAATACACCCTGCAAATAGTCATCAAAAGAGAGCTGGGATAGCTAAACTAATCTCAGATGAAATAGATTGTAAATTTAAAAAAACTTATGAGGAACAAAGAAGGACACTAGGCACTGATAAAGGGATCAATTCAACAAGAAAAAATAACAAAAATATATATGCACCAAACAGCAGAGCCTTAAAATATATGAAGCAAAGACTGACAGATTTGAAGGGAGAACTAGATGATTCTACCTTATGGTAGGAGACTTCAAAACACCACTTTCAATAATGAATAGAACATCTAGACAGAATAGAAACAAGGGAATAGAATATTTGAATGATACTCTAAACCACTTAGATCTAACAGATATATAGAACACAGAATACATATTCTATTCTAGTGCACATAGGTAATCTCCAGTATAGAATATATGTTAAGTCACAAAACAAATCTTAATAAATTAAAAGATATGGAAGTCATTTAGTGTATCTTCTCTAGCCATAGTGGAATGAAGTGAGAAATAAATATGGAAATTAAACAACATACTTAAGCAATCAATGGGTCAAAGAAGAAATCATGAAACATTTTGGGGTGAATTGAAAAGAAAATACAACACAAAACTTATGGGATACAGCAAAGGCAGTGCTGAGAGGGAAATTTATAACTACATGTTTATATTTTAAAAGGAAGAAAGTTCTAAATCAGAAATCTAACCTCACAACTGGAAGATCTAGAAAATGAAGAGTGAACTAAACCCAAAGCAGGGAAAAGGAAGGAAATAACAAAGATATAGCAAAAATAAATGAAATAGAGAATTTGTAAAAATCAATAGAGAAAAGCAACAAAAACAAAAATTTGAAAACAGATTAATAAAATCAACAAAACTTTAGCTAGATTGACAGAGGATAAAAATATCTAAAATTAGAAATGAAAGGAGGGCATTACTTCTGATTCCACAGGAAAAAGGATTATAAGAGGATACTATAAAAACCTATATACCAAGAAATTGGATAGCCTAGATGAAATGGACAAATTCCTAGGAAGACACAAACTAACTACACTGCCTCAAGAAGAAACTGAAGATTGCAACAGAACAATAACAAATAGAGAGAGTCAATAAGTAATAAAAATCCTCTGAACAAAGAAAAGCTTAGGACCAGATGGCTTCACTGGTGAATTTTATCAAATATTCCATGAGGAATTGATTGATACCAATCCTTCTTAAATTCTTCAAAAAAATTGAAGAGGAGAGAATATTTCCTAACTCATTCTAGGATGCTAATATTACCTTAATAACAAAGCCAGATAAAAATAACACAAGAAAAGAAAATCACAGATCAATATCCCTTATGAATAAAATTGCAAAAATCCTCAACAAAACACTAGCAAACTGAATCCAACAGCACAAGAAAGAATCATACACCACAATCAAGTGTGATTTGCTTCAGGTACACAAGCATAATCAAACATTTTAAAAAGCAGTTATTGTAATACACCACATCACTAGAATGAAGGGGGGAGGAACCACATGATTAGCTCAATTGCTTCCTGTGCTGGGTTCCTGGCCAGGGGAGCTCTGTTACATTCCCCAATGGGGCAGTAATGGTCCCCCAAGTGCAATGTCAGGGGCTAATGGGGAGGGGTGGTCCAACAAAGAGCCCTTGATGCTGATGACGGTGCTTATGAGTCTGTGTGCCTGAAATAAAAACTAGGCCTAGAGCTGCGGGGTGCCAAAGAGCTACCTCCTGAGAGTCTCCATGTTGCTCAGATGTGGCTGCTCTCTAAGGCAAACTCAACATGTGGATGCATTACCTTCCTCCAGCATGGGACATGACTCTGGGGGATGAGCCTCCCTGGTGCCAAGGGATTGCTGCCAAGCACCAGCTGGTAATGTAGCTAGAAAAAGACCTTGAATAAAAGGGTCAACTCAGACCAGCAGAATATCTCAGCCTACATGTAGGATCATGTCTTAAAAACTGCTTTTTGACCTTGAATAAAAGGGGGGAATTGCAAAGACAAATGAGTTTATATGGCTAAGAGTCTTCAAAAAAAAGTTGGGAGGTCATCAGAGGGGTCATCCTTATGCACACCTCAGCAGGACCCCAGAGACAGCCAAAGTAGATACAACCCCAGGTACTGGTTGTCCTGAGGATTATGGAGGCTCACAGGTTCTATGGTCATGGCAAATGGCTCTGGAATTCAGTGCCATGTCAGTTGACCCTACTTTGGAATTTGTATTCCTGAGTATGATGGCATTGGACTCAGAGGTGACCTTTCTACACATGCTTCTTCTGTCACGTTTACTGAACCTGTGCTTGGTGCTAGGGTTGGTATATACTCAGGCGACTTGAATCTCTGGACTCTCCATATGCTAACTGGGCCCTGAGCCTCAGCAGTCTTGCAACTCCTAACTTCTGGTTCATTGGACTTACCCAGGCCAGCTAACAAGGAGGTAAGGATGGTCAACCACCACACCTGGGAACCAAGAGTGCCTACAACTGTAAGCAGGAGAATTGCATCCATCATCCATGTGGAATCTAAGCCCCCTCTCAGTATAGAGGTGGAGTGGACATCACCATCCCAGGTTCCACAGGATAGAGGAATTAAAATATGGATTAGAGTGGATCTACTGATATTCTACTATAGAACTATTGTTCCTAGTAATGGAAGAAATTTTAGCATCAATGTGGAGAGGATGGCCATGGTGGTTGCTCGGGGCAGGGAAGAGGAGATGTGATATGGGGGCATTTTGGGGACTTGGAGTTGTCCTGAATGATGTTGTGGGGATGGATGCTGGACATTGTATATCCTGCCATGGCCCACTGGGTGGACTGGGGGAGAGTGTAGGCTGCAATGTGGACTGTTATCAATGTGGTGCAGCTGTGCTCTGGGGTCTGTTCACCAAGTGCAATGAGTGTGCTATGGTGGTGGTGGGGTGTTGATGTGGGAGGAGTGGGGTGAGGGTGTGAGGGGTATGTGGAAGCCTCATATTTTTTGAATGTAACATTAATAAAAAAGAAAAAAGCAATTATAGTAATACACCACATTAATACAATGAAGGGGGAAAACCACATGATCATCTCAATTGATGTAGAAAAGGCATTTGAAAAAATCCAGCACCCCATCTTGATAAAAAACACTTAGATAACTAGGAATATAAGGAAGCTTCCTCAGTGTGATGAAGGGCCAATATGAAAAACTCACAGCTAACATCATACTCAATGGTGAGAGATTGAAACCTTTCCCTCTAAAATCAGAAACAAAACAAGGATGCCCACCATTGCTATTGTACTCAATATTGTACTGGAAGTTCTAGCCAGAACAATTAGGGAAATAAATAAACAAGCAGACAAACAAATAAATAAATAAATGGCATCCAGTTTGGAAAGGAAGAAGTAAAGCTTTCCCTATTTGCTGAGGACATTATCCTAAATATAGAGAATCCTGATAAAATCCAAAACAAAACCCCTAGAGCTAATACATAAATTCAGCTAAGGATGGGATAAAAGATCAACTTGCAAACCTCAATAGTTTTTCTATACACAACTAATGAAAATTCTGGAGATGAAAACAAGAAAAAAAAGGCCATTTACAATAGCAACTAAAAGAATCAAATATCTCAGAATAAATTTAACCAAGGATGTAAAGGATTTCCACATGAAAACTACAAAACATTGCTAGAAGAAATCAAAGGCCTAAATAAATTGAAGGAAATTTGGTAACCATGGAATGGAAGACTAAATATTGTTAAGACGTCAATTCTACACAAAATTATTTACAGATTCAATGAAATCCAATAAAAATTTCAACAATCTTCTTTACAGAAATGGAAATCAATCATTAAATTTATATGGAAGGGTAAGGTGCCCTGTATAGGCAAAAACACCTTTAAAAAATTATGTTGGAGAAGTCACATTTCCCAGTCTTTAAACTTATTATAAAGCCATGGTAATCAAAAGAGCACAGCACTGATACAAGGGGAGACATACAAACCATGGAATTGAACTGAGAGTTCAGAAATAAACCCTCATATCTATTGCCAATTGATTTTTACCCTCTCCCTCTCCCTGTCCTGCTGTTCATGCTGTCTGTGTCCATTCGCTGTGTGACCTTCTGTATTTATTTCTCGTTTTGTCTTCTCATTTTTTTCTCCACTAGGATTCACCAGGACTTGATTCTGGGGACCTCTGATGTGGAGAGAGGTTCCCATCCCCTGTGCCACCTCTGTTCCTGGTTTCTGCTGTGCTTCACCTTGACTCTCCCCTTGGTCTCTCTTTTGTTGTATCATCATCATCTTCCTGTGTAACTCATTTGTGCAGGCACTTGGCTCACCACTCAGGCACTCAACTCACTCTGTGAGCACTGGCTCACTGCACAGGCATGCTTTCTCTTTTTCTTTTTTACCAGGAGGCCCCAGGGATTGAACTCAGGTCCTCCCATATGGTAGGTGGAAGCCCTATGGCTTGAGCCACATCTGCTTCTTGCCAATTGATTTTAAAAATATATTTTTATTAGAGAGGCTGTGAACTTACAAAACAATCATGTACATGCGTGAAATTCCCATACAACACCCTCCACCAACACAATACATTGTTGTGGAACATTTGTTACAGATTAAGAGAGAACATCATCAGACTATTACCACTAACTATGGTTTGAAGCATACATTTGGGATTTTTTTCCATACTTTACTCCATTATTAACACAGTACATCTTTGACATCGATGCAAGAATATAATGATATTGCTGTTAACTACAGTTCATCAGTTACATTAATTATATTTTTTCCCATGCTTCTCCACATTTTTACCACCTTGAAATAGTGATATATATTTATTCTAGTTCATAAGGCTTTCTTGTATTTGTAATGTTAACCATAAATCTCATCCACCTCTGTGTTCACTATGTTAATCAGCCCCCAGATTATTCTCTTGCTCTCTTTCAATTGACATTTACATCTCTAGACTTTTTCAGAAACTATTTATAGACCAGCTGTATTAGTTCTACTTGCTAATATGTGCTACCATCAACTCTATCCATTTCCACACTTTTATAGTCAAGTTAATTAAAAATTTTACATACTATATTAAGCATAAGTAGTCCTTCTCAATCCTCCTCTTATCTCCTAATAACCTGTATTCTAGGTTTTACCTCCATGCATTTATTCTTCACATTTAGTTCATATTAGTGAGACCATACAATATTTGTCCTTTTGCATCTGGCTTATTTCACTCAGCCTAATGTTTTCAAGGTTCACCCATGTTATCCCATGTGTCCCAATTTCATTTCTTACAACAGCATAGTATTCCATGATATATACGTACCACATTTTGTTTATCCATTCATCAGTTGATGGACATGTGGGTTGTTTCCATCTTTTGACAATTGTGAATAATGTCACTATGGACATAGGTGCACAACTGTCTGTTTGCACCACAGTTTTCAGTTCTTCTGGATATATTCCTAGTAGAGGAATTGCTGAATCATATGGCAGTTCTATATTTATCTTCCTAAGGAACTGCCAGAATGTCTTCCACAGAGGCAGCACCATTGTACATTCCCACCAGCAGTGAGCATTCCTGTTTCTCCACAATCCTCTTATTGTTTTCTGTTTGTTTGGTTTTTTGCTTTAAATAATGGCCATTCTATGTGGTGTGAGATATCTCATTGTCATTTTAATTTGCATTTGCCTAATAGCTAGTGATATTGGACATTTTTTTCATGTGTTTTGGGGCCATTTGTATTTCCCCTTTGGATAAATGCCTATTTAAGTCTTTTGCCCATTTATTAATTCGATTGCTTGTTCTTTTATTGTTTAGTTATATGAGCTCTTTATACAGAATGGAAATCAAACCCTTGTCAGGTATGTGGTTTCCAAATATTTTCTTCCATTGAGTGGGCTGCCTTTTCATCTTCTTGACAAAGCCCTTTGAATCACAAAAGTGTTTAAATTTGAGGAGGTCCTATTTATCTATGTTTCCTTTTGTTGATCATGTTTTTGGTATAAGGCTTAAGAATCCATCACCTACCACCAGGTCTTAAAGATGTTTCCCTACATTTTCCTCTAGAAGCTTTGTGGTAGTAGATTTTATATTTAGGTATTTGATCCATTTTGAGTTAATTTTTGTATAAGGTCTGAGATAGGGTTCCTCTTTCTTTCTTTTGGCTATGGATATCCAGTTCTCCCAGCACCATTTGTTGAATAGATTGTTCTACCCCAACTAGGAGGATTTGACAGCCTTGTCAAAAATCACTTTCCCATAGATGTGAGGATCTGTTTCTGGACCATCAGTTTGGTTCCATTGGTCTATGTGTCTAGCTTTATGCTAGTACCATGTTGTTCTTTACCACTGCAGCTAGGTAGTATGTTTTAAAGTCTGGAAGTGAGAGTCCTCCAACTTTTCTCTCCTTTTTAAGCTGTTTCTGGCTCTTCAGGGCCTCTTCCCCTTCCAATTAAATTTGATAATTGTGTTTTCCATTTATTTTTTAAATGCTGGTGGAACTTTTATTGGGATTGCATTGAATCTATATATCAATTTGGGTAGAATAGACATCTTACTATTTAGTCTTCCAATCCATGAGCATGGACGTTTCTTCCATTTATTTTTTTTTTTAAAAATTTGTTTTAACAGTGTATTATAGTTTTCTGAAACAAGTGCTTTACATTCTTGGTTAAGTTTATTCCTAAATATTTGATTCTTTTAGTTGCTAATGTAAATGGAATTTTTTTCTTTACTTCCTCCTCAGATTGCACATTACTAGTGTATAGAAACACTACTGATTTTTGTGTATTAGTCTTGTATCTTGCCACTCTGCTGAAATAATTTATTACTCTAGCAGCTTTTTTGTAGATTTTTCAGGACTTTTCTAGGTATAGGGTCATATCATCTGTGAATAGCAACAGTTTTCCTTCTTCCTTTACAATTTGGATACCTTTACAGTTTGGTAAGAGTTTGGTTACAAACTCTTTCAGTTTCTGTTTATCTGTAAATATTCTGAAATCACCCTCATTTTTGAAAGACAATCTTGCTGGATATAAAATTTCATTTCTTTCTCTTGCCTGATTGCTCTACCTAGAAACTGTAGCACTATATTGAACAATAGTGGTGATAGCGGGCATTCTTGTCTTATTCCCAGTCTCAGTGGGAAAGCTTTCAGTCTTCACCATTGACTCTAATGTTAGTGGTGGGTTATTCATATATGACCTTTATCATGTTGTAAAAGTTTCCTTCAGTTCCTCTCTTTTGTAGTATTTTTATCAAGAAAGGATGATGTTCAATACTTTTTCTGCATCAAATGATAGGATCATGTGATTTTTCTTCTTTGATTTATTAATGTGGTGTATTATGCTGATTGATTTTCTTTTGTTGAACCATCCTTGCATGCCTGGTATAAAACCCACTTGATCATGATGAATAATTTTTTTTAATGTGTTGTTGGATTTGATTAGCAAGTATTTTCTTGAGGATTTTTGCATCTGTATTCATTAGGGAAATAGGTCTGTAATTTTCTTTTTTCATAATATCTTTATCTGGCTTTGGTACTAGGGAGATAGTGACTTCATAGAAGGAATTTGGTAGCATTCCTTCTTGTTCTACGTTTTGGAAGAATTTGAGTAAAATTGGTATAAAATCTTTGCTTGCTTGACAGAACTCACCTGTGAAACCATCTGGTCCAGGACTTTTCATTTTGGGGAGTTGTTTGGTGACTGTTTCAATTTTTTTACTTGTGATTGGTTTGTTGAGGTCTGCTATTTGTCTAGAGTCAGTGTAAGTTATTCATATGTTCCTAGGAATTTTTCCATTTCATCTACATTGTCTAGTTGTTGGAGATTTGGGCCTGAAGGGTATTAGGAATGAAAGAAAGAGAAAAAGGAGAGTGAAAGAAAGAGAAAGAAAGAAAGGAAAATAAAGAAAGAATGAAAGAGCTGGGATCAGGGGGTCTGTGAGTAGAGACTCATCAGACAACTTTATTGTTCACAAGGGGCTCTATATATACCCCAGTCCACATAGGTACCAGCAGCAAAATGCGGTTAACCATCAGCATTACTCATAGTCTAAGGAATCAAAAAATCTTATCTCAAGGTACAAAGTCTAAGTGTTCTATTTACTACAAAATGTTTTCTGCTCATCTTTTCTTTCAGCCTTTAACAGCTTCATCCTGTTTCCCCAGAACTCTTAATTACCGCATTCCTTAGGTTGCAAGTGTAGCCATGGAGACAGCACATCTCTTCTTGCAAGACCACTGTACCTCAGTTTCCAACATCTAGTTTTTTGACATGCAGTTGTTCATCGTATTCTCTTATGATCTCTTTTATTTCTGTGGGGTCAGTAGTAATATCCCTGTTTTCATTTTTTATTTTATTTATTTGCAACTTTTCTCTCTTTTACTTTGTCAGTCTAGCTAAGGGTTTATTTTGTTAATCTTTCTGAAGAAACAACTTTTGGTTTTGTTAATTCCCTCTATTATTTTTTTATTCTCAATTTCATTTATTTCTGCTCTGATCTTTGTTATTTCATCCTTTCTGCTTGCTTTGGAATTAGATTGTTCTTCTTTTCCTGGTTTCTTCAGCTGTGTAGTTAGGTCATTAATTTTCACTCTTTCTTCTTTTTAAATGTAAGCAGTGAGGGCTATAAATTTCCCTCTCAGCATTGCCTTTGCTCTATGCCATAGGTTCTGTTATGTTGTGTTCTTGTCTTCATTAGTCTCAAGGTATATACTGATTTCTCTTGCAATTTCTTCTTTGACCCACTGATTATTTATGAGTGTGTTGTTTAATTTACACATATTTGTGAGTTTTCCCTTTTCCTACCTGTTCTTGATTTCCAGCTTTATTCCATTATGATCAGAGAAAGTGCTTTCCTGGAGAAAGTTACTTTTACTGGTATTATAATCATTTCTAGACTCTCTTCTGAACCGCTCTCTGCTGTCTTTTTTTTCAGCTGGTAGCACTCCCTTTAGTATTTCCAGAAAAGCTGACCTCTTGGTTACAAACTCTTTCAGTTTCTGTTTATCTGTAAATATTCTGAAATCACCCTCATTTTTGAAAGACAATCTTGCTGGATATAAAATTCTTGGCTGGCAGCTTTTCTCTAGCAGTATCTTACATGTATCATACTACTGTCTTCTTGCCACCAAGGTTTCTGATGAGAAATTAGCACTTAATCCTATGGGGTATCCCTTGTATGTGATGCATCACTTTTCTCCTGATGCTCAGAATTCCCTCTCAGTCTTTAATATTTAACATTCTCATTAGTAAGTGTCTTCATGTTGGTCTATCCAGATTTATTCAGATAGGAGTACATTGTACTTTATGGACATGGACATCTCTGTCCTTCAGTAGGGCTGGGAAATTTTCAGCTGTTATTTCCTCAACTATTCCTTCTGACCCTTTTCCCTTCTTTTTTCCTTCTGGCACCCCAATGACATGTATGTTTGCCTGTCTAATGCTGTCCTTGCATGTCACTGAGACCCTGTTCAATTTTTTTCCATTCTTTTCTTTATCTGTGCATGGGTTGTTTGTTGTTGTTTTTGTTGTATGTTTGCTTTCAGAGGCCATGTCTTCAAGCATACTCATCCTTTTTCTGCCTCCTCAGCACAGGTGCAGGGCGGAAAATTCCAGTCTGCCCTTTTCCCCTCCCCCGACAGCAGCAACAGCCAGGCGTGGGCAGAGAAATCCAGTCTGCCCTTTTCCCCTCCCCCGACAGCAGCAACAGCCAGGCGTGGGCGGGAAACTCAAGTCTGCCCTCCACCCCAGCAACAGCAGCCACCAATCCTTAAACCCTGCCCCTTCCCCCAGCAACAGCGACAGCCAATCCCTAACCACCACCCCTCCCCCGTCCAATACCGCCCACTGACCTTTCGCCGGCAACCAATCAGAACAGGGCGTGGCTTCGACCAATCAGCCTTCCCCAGCCCCTATAAAACTGTTGCCTCTCCCTCAATAAAGTGGACTTGCGTGTTTACCTTGTCTCCGCGGTAGTTCTTCTGCCGTGCGCCCTCCAGTCCTGAGAGCCCCTGACAAGGGCCTGGCCTCCCTTGTCCCCAGTTCATCGCCTGCTTCTCCGGGCGACCCCTTCGTCGCCTGCTTCTCCGGGCGACCCCTTCATCGCCGGCTTCACCGGGCGACCCCGTCAGCCGAACCGCGCAACTCCTTGTGAGACTGATCCCTCGTCTGCTGCCGGACCGACCCCTCGTCCCAAGTGGGACCGACCCCTCGTCCCAAGCGGGACCGACCCCTCGTCCAGAGCTGGACCGACCCCTCGTCCGCAGCCAGACCCCACCTCTACCGACCGAGCAAGCCGCAGCACTGGGTCCCTAGCCAGCTCGTGTGACCAGCGGACAAGAACGATGTCACCTCATAACGACCAGGCACCTCGAGACAGAACCGAACCACACCTCTCCTGTTTCTGGAGTGCAGCTAAACCCCTATTTTTCTTTTTTTTATTTCATGTTACAGCTCCATGGTACCTCCAGCGCAGAGCTTTGGGCCGCTATCAGAAACCCCACTCTCATTATGCCACTGGATGCTGACTCGCTTCAATTTCCTGCCATTCTTACCAATAATTGCACTATTGGACTCCCCTGCATAGAAAGAGAGGTTCTCCAAACCAACTGGAGTTCCAACATTAATGTCATGAGCCCCAAAACTCTTATATTTACCACCCTAAATATCTCTGTGGCATCCTATCCCCAGGGAATACCAGGGAAACGCCACTTGTAATTCCTCTGACTTCCCACAACATGTTCAATTACTTCACTACGAAACTGGTGACTTCTATCAAAATAAGTCTAGTAACAATTCTTATTGCCATTAGAGTACCCTGTGATATAAACTATCCATACATCTGTCTCACTCCCATCAATATAACTAGTATGCTTTACAATATAACCACAGTCAGATCAGAGTTACAACAAAAATTACTTGGACATTGGAACAGTGATTTCTTAAACTTCACCACTCAACTCACTTACCAAATCATTACACTTAACAATACCCGAGCAGCCATCCTGGACACCACTCTATTATCAAAAGTTATCTCAAAAATAACCTCTCTTTTCTCTCCTCAGAATCTAATCATGTACATGCTTATTGGAGCCATGTTTTTAATTTTCTTTTGCATTATAAAATACATGCTTCGCAAAGTGCAGCACCTCCGGAAAGATGTAAAAAACTTAGTTCTTATACAGCAGGCTATGGTAAACGCTCTGGACACAAAAGAGGACAATGAAGAAGTTCTGCAGCATGCTGCAAATATCTTCAGTCTCACGGTACTGCGCAACATGCGCAACTAAAGACTAGCACCAGTGCGCTTGACTGGTAGTCAATGACGGGTAAGATCTCCAGAGGGAGACAACCTAAGACAGGCACAGTCACCTTGGTGCTCATTACAACCACTGCCTAATGCTTCTTAAAAAACCAAAACAGGGGAATTGTGAGTGAGCTGCAGGCGCCACTCCTTAAAGATAGTGCCGAGCCTCACAGTAAACAACTGTGAGCCACTTCTAATTCTTCCCCAGTCCTCAGCAACAAGATCCCATGAGCCAACCAGCCTTGCTGAATTAGCATAACCAATCAGGTGCTTGCACTATGCCTAGCTTCCCCCCAGCCACCCATAAAAGTTGTTGCACTTCCTCAATAAACTAGACCTGCACCACCAGTCTGCATCTCCAGAGTGGTCACTGTGTGTGTTTCCTTGCTCTGCCGTCCTTACCTGTCCGGCTGAGGGGGTCTGCCAGCCAGACCCGTCAATGACAGGTAGCCATATGCAAAAGAATAAAGGTGGACCCCTACCTCACACCATATACTAAATTAACTCAAAATGTATCTAAGACCTAAGTAGAAGAACCAAAATTATAAACTCTTGATGCAATCATAGGGAAACATTTTAGGACCTTGTGTTAGGCAATGGTTTTTCAGACTTTACTCCAGAAGCATGAGCAACAGCAGAAAAAAATAAATAAATTGGACTTCATCAAATTTAAAAACTTTTGAGCATCAAAGAACTTCATTATGAAATTTAAAACATAATCTACAGATTGGGAGAAGATACTTGGAAACCACATCTACAATAAGGTTTTAATGTGCAGAAAGTATAAAGAAATCCTACAAATCAACAACAAAAAGACATTTTAAAAATGTGCAAAAGACTTGAATAGACATTTCTCCAAAGAAGATATACAAATGGCCAATAAGCACATGAGGAGATGCTCAACATAATTAGGCATTAGGTTAATATAAATAAAAACCACAAAGAGATATGATTTCATACCCACTAGAATGTCTACTATTTTTAAAAAAACAGAAAATAACAAGTGTTGGAGAGGATGCAGAGAAATAGAGACACAGAAACACTTTCATTGTTGATAGGAATGTGAAATGGTACAGCTGCTAAGGAAAAGTTTGGTGGTTTCTTAGAAAGTTAAATATATAATAGTCATATGAGCTGGCAATTCCACTTTTAGCTATACACACAAAAGAATTTAAAGTAGGGATTTGAGCAGATACTTGCACACCAGTAGTAGTATTTTTCATAGTAGTATTTTTCACAATTTCTGAAAGATGGGAGCAACACCAGTGTTCACAGTAGTATTTTTCACAATCACCGAAAGATAGGAGCAACACAAGTGTTCATCAATAGATGAAAGGATAAACAAAGTATGGTACATACATACAATGGAATATTATTTAGTCATAAAGAGCATGACGTTCTGATATTTGCAACAACATAGATGAGCCTTGAAGACCCATGCTGAGTGAAACAAGGCAGACATAAAAGGACAAATATTGTTATGATCTCACTGATAATGAAATCATTAGAATAAGCAAGTTAATAGTGTCAGAAAGTAGAATGCAGGCTACCAGGAACCAGCATAAGGATAGGGAATGGGGAATTAATGCTTAATGGGTATTGAGTTTCTCTGTGGGGCAATGGCAAAGTTTTAGTAATGGACAGTAGCAATGATAGCACAACATTGTGAATGTAATTAACACCACTGCATTACATATTTGTCTTTGGTTAAAAGGGGAAATTTTAGGTTGTATATATGTTATTAGAATAAAATTAGGGAAAAAAATGGGAATGTATGACATAAACAGTGAACTCTGCAGTTATTAGTCTAATTATAATAATACTATTTCAACTATACAATTACACAGTTGTTACAATTTTAACAATGGTACAACACTAAGACAAAGTGTTAATATTAGGGAAAATTGTGTAAGTGAGGGGAATATTTGGGAAAACTGTATTTTCTTTATGATTTTTCTATAAGCATACTTCTCTAATTTCAAAAAATATTAGTCATGAAAAAAGAAAAACATGGTAATCCTTTTATTCATCTCTGATGTACCACATAATTCTTGAGGATAATATGATGATATTAGATATCATAAAATATGGATATTTTGGAATACTTCTTTGGAATTTTATTTAAATAATCTAGATTCTTTTATTCTAATGAGAAAATATGTTCATCACTGATTTCCAATTTTTTTTAGATTAAAACTTTAGCAACAAGAATAAATGTTTCATTATTAATTATGAAAAGCACCCAGACACTTCCATTGGAAGTAGTTAAACCAATTATAGTTGCCAGGAAGTGAATGCACACTAATATCAGGTATAAAATACCAGTTTTGCAAGTGCCAGAGAGCAAGTTTCTTAGAGTTGGTCTATGAATTGTGTTTATTAGAATCTCTAAGGGAATTTGTTGAGAGACAGATAACTGGGCCTCACTTAATAGAGACCTAATTAATTTGAAACTCTGTTGGGGATAGGATTTCCAGATTTAACAAATTAAAATGCAAAACACCAGGGGCCCAGGAATCTGTTTAACAAGCACTCCAGGTGCATGTTGAGCACACCAAAGCTTGAAAACCACTAGCAAAGACATGCAAATTAAAATCACAATGCAATATTACGACACACCTTTCAGAATGGCTAAAATTTGAAAGGACTGACAAGACCACAATAAATGTTGGATGTAGCTAATAAATGAAGATGTGGAGCAACTGGAACTCTCATATACTGGTGGTCAGAGTATAAAATGGTACAATCACTTTGTCAAAATGTCTGGCAGTTTCTTCTAAAACTAAACGTATGCCTACACTATTAGAAAGCAATTCTATTCCTAAATATTTATCCAAGAGAAATGAAATCATATGTGCATACAAACAAAACTGTGGTATATTTTATTCAATAGAAATACAACATGGCATTAACAAGGAATGAAATACTGATATATACAATGACATGAATGAATCTCAAAAACATCTTACTGAGAGAAAGAAGCCTTATACAAAAGATTATATACTGTATAATTACATTTCATTGATGTTCTATAACAGGCAAAATTAATCTGTAATGGAAAAAAATTAGAACAGTGATTTCTTCTGTGGGGAGGGGCTAACTGTGAAAGATGGGAAAGAACTTTCTGGAGAGATGTAATGTTCTATACCTTGGTAATTGGGTTACAAAGGTACTTATAGTTGTCAAAATTCATTAAATGGTACATTTAAGAGTTGTACATTGCATTTTATGTAAACTTTACCTTAAAAGAAAAAGTGTAAACAAATAGCTCTAGTTTGTAATGTACATGCTAAAGTATTAGAGAAGTGTGCTGATGTCTGAAACTTTTAAATGCTTCAAAAAAATAAGATGGATTGATTGATGTCTACAGGGTTGAATGAATGTATTTGTAAGTGATAAAACAAATATAATAAAATATTAGTAGTAGGTCCTAAGTGATAGGTATATAGATGTTCACTACCAATTTTTTCTCTTTCTGCATGTTAGAAATTTTTCAAAATTAAATGTTGGGGACAAGACTATTGACATAAAGGAAAAAGAATTTTCTGTCTGGGGGACATCAATTTTGAAGATGATTCTTCTAGATCCATCTTTTGGTAATGTCCATCAATACTGCTCATTGGAAGAGAAGCATTCTGATCATCTCCAGTACCTCAAGGCACATACACAGATCAAGAACGCTCAGACTCACCTTCTATGGGAAGAATTTCTGTCACAGTCCTTCTCTCATCCTCTTCTGAACACTAAACTTTGATTCTCCTTTTCCTCCTTGCCTTTAATTTCCTACACTTTCTTTTGCTTTCTAATGAGGAACTTTTTATTCACTTGTGCGTATCACAATGTAGAGAGGTGTTCCTCAAACATTTAAACCTTCACCTTTAGGAGGGGGACCAGCTTGCCTTTAACATACATACGCATTGTGCCTGTTTTCAGGAGAGACAACAAACAGTTCACACTGCACTTTTGGCTCCATGACTCTTACCCCTGGGTTCTCAAGTAGAATCAGTTGTGGAGGTAGCTCCATAGTTCTCTCAGACAATCACTCAGGGAATGGCTTTGGTGAAACACCCTTTATACTAGTCACACTTTGATGAACCCAGGGATTGAGAGCTTGTTTTTTAAAGTTTTGTCTGTGAATTGTTTTTACCTTGTTTCTTTCTTTCAGGTCAGGCACAATTAGCTGGCAATTGCCAGAAAAGTACTAGCAATTATAGTTCAGTCCCCTGTCTTCTCACTATTTGTAATAGCCAAATCATGGTGGTTCGTTAAGAGGGTTCCTAGATTCTTAAAAGAATCATTTACTTCTTCCTGAACCAAGACCCCGTTAGGTGAGTGTTTACTTGAAGTTTGGCTCTGCCATTCTAGGCTAAAAGATTATTTTAGCTGTTGGGGACTAGAAAAAGCGTAACTACGGCAAGGGCTGCTGAGGGTCAAATTAATGCCTTTATATCTTTGCAGAGTGCAGCCCTAGTTTAAGAGAGGTTAGCCTAGAGAGCAGAGTAGTCTTATTTGAAAGCACCTTATTTTCTGCTTATATTTGCAACATTTACACCATTGCTTTCTACCTAATTACAAAAGTATTACATGCTCAATGCAGAACATTTGGAAAACATGGAAAAGCACAAAGAAAAAGTAATAAAATTCACCTATCATTCCACCACTCAAGATAAGCACTATTTTACTTTTGGCGTATGCTGCTTTGCCTTCTTTTATTTGTTTGTTTTCATTTTCTTACTGCTATGTGTTACCCACTTCTAGACATAAGAATTATTAACTGTTTGCTATTATTATTTCTTGTTCCAGGAAATATTTAAAGCTACTTAAGCCCACAAACTGACTACATGCTATAAATTTCTATTGAATAATATTTTTTTCTTGATTGTAAAAGTAATAGGAAACTGAAATATTCAAATAGTTGAAAATACACTTGGCATGAAAAGCATGTCTCTCATTGCCCCACGCTATAGTGACATCACCGTTAACAGATTGGCATATATTCTTTCAATAATTTTCCTTTGTGTGTGAAGATATGTATATGTAATTTTTTAAAAAAATGAGATTACACTATACATATTGTTCTATAGTTAGCTTGTTAATGGACAGTTAGGTTGCTTTTAATTCCTGGTTATTACAAATAATGCCACAATAACTTTCAGCAAAATTAATGTATATGTATCAGTTTAAATAGGTTATCTGCTACAACAACCTCTCAGTGGCTTAAGACAAAAAACAACTGATCTCTTGGTCACACCATAGTCCAATATGGTTTGCAAACAATGGTGCTGTTGGGCTCTGTTCCACACAGAAGGAATTCAGATTCCTTCCATTTTTTGCTCCACTCTTGGTCTTTTCCCTTCTCTGCATTCTGCCCATGGATCAGGGACATCTCAGAGTACATGGAAAAGGCTCACACATCCACTCACAATGGCCTGCTGATGGCTCACATCATTTCCATTCACATTCTTTTAGAAATAACTAGTTGTATGACTCTATATGTGGAAATTCAAGTGTGTGCCGGAAAGAAAAGAAGATCTTATTTGACAGCGCTAGCTGCTTTATTATGACATGTTTGTTAAACTTACCCCATAGAATAAAGTCATAAACATGGAATCACTTAGTTGAAGGTTATGAACACCTTAATTTTGATAGGTAATGTCAAATTATTCTCTATAAAAGTGGAACAAATTTATAAATCTCTTCACATCTTTGCCAACATTAAATATTTTCACTGTTTCAAATATTTGTCAAGTTGAAAGATGAAAAGTCCTACTTTGGAGTTTTATTTTGCATTTATTTATTTACCAGTGAGGATGTATGTTTTTTCATTTGAATTTCTTTTGCTAAGTGACAGTTCCTATTTTTTGACATTTTCCTTTTGGGTCATTCATCTTATTTCTTGAATTATAGTACTTATTTTTTAATTATACTAACTTTTTGTCATATATGTTGCAAATATTTCCACAACAGTTGTTATTTCATGTTAATTTTATTTAGGGAATCATTTACCCTATTGAGTTTTAATATTGTAGATGTAGTCTAAAATGAGAGTTTTCACACTTAGGATTTCTGACTTTGTTATTATGGTTACAAAGACCTACTCAAATCAAGGATTATAAAATATTCACTTCTAGTACTTTTATGGCTTTATTTTCTACACTTGAACATTAATCAATGGTCAATGTACAAAACTTGAAGAACCACAGAAATAAAATTGGAGAAAAGAAAAATCACTGGCAATTCCACTATCCAAAAGTGAATATTGTAAACATTTGATACATGCCTCTTTGCTTATTTTTTAACATCTATGCAAGACCACCCAGACCAAAAGACAGTATCCACTCAAGAGTTTACATTGTTCCAGAAAAGTTTTAGGGCAACTAAGCTAAGTATATGTTATGAATAGAGCTTCGATTAGTTTCCTTAAAACTTGAAAAATCTTACACATTGTAGAAATATACATGAAAATAATTCAGCTGATGATATGTATGAAAGTGAAATTGTGAATAGAAAGTTTCAGTATCACTATTGTAGGAAGTGGGGGTAAGTAAATTCAAAACAAGAAGCTTGCATATATCTCCACCGCTAGTGAACAGCTTATTTCTCTTTAGAACAACAGCTTTTCTATTTTGACTCTACAAACCTTATTAAAAACTTACTATTTTTGCACTCTTATTATTATTAAACACTGCTTCATATCCATTTTAAAATGAAGCAGTTTGTACAAAATACATAAAGAGATATTTACTAAAGCAATGTCTGGATTTACTAGGAGATTAGTCAAATATTCTTTATACATTTGTAATAATGCCTTTTTTTAAAAAAGATTTATTTATTTATTTTCTCTCCCCTTCCTCCCCCACCCTGGTTGTCTGTTCTCTGTGTCTATTTGCTGTGTCTTCTTCTTTGTCCACTTCTGTTGTTGTCAGCGGCATGGGAATCTGTGTTTCTTTTTGTTGCATCATCTCTCCGTATGTGCGGCACCATTCCTGGGCAGGCTGCACTTTCTTTTGCACTGGGCGGCTCTCCTTACGGGGCGCACTCCTTGCACGTGGGTCTCCCTTATGCGGGGGACACCCCTGTGTGGCAGGGCACTCCTTGTGTGCATCAGCACTGCACATGGGCCAGCTCCACATGGGTCAAGGAGGCCCAGGGTTTGAACTGCGGACCTCCCGTGTGGTAGACGGACACCCTAACCGCTGGGCCAAGTTCACCACCCTAATAATGCTTTCTTGAAGCAGCCTTGCAAATGTTTGTAAATTTCTCCAGGTAATTTAGTTTATGGAATATTGCCGAATGATATATTTTCCTTTCAGAACATTCCCAGTAATCCCTGAAATATAGAAGCACTCAACATCAAATTATTTTAAGATGAATTTTAGATGTTTAAATGAAATCAAGAGAATGTAGTATATTATACAATAACATTGAATAGGTAAATGACATTGAGTCATTGAAAATTTCTGGGTAATCTCAGTCATCAAAACTCATTGCTTTCCCCTCCCAGGATATTACTGTCCTGAGTGGAAACTTGAGCTAAGACTTGGGTGTATCTTGCCCCTAAGATCAGCCTTTCAGTTCAACTGCATTCCTGGAAACTGAGAAGTTGCCAGGAATTCCTTCTGAACTAATCTCAAATGAACCTTCATCTTTTCTTTGAAAACACTGGGTTCTTCAATTCAGTTACATAAATTTGGGATAGCTTTTCCCTGCTTTGGGAAGCCATCAGTTAGAGTCTAACTTTTTTTGCTCCACAGACTTCTTTGCCAGTGAGATAAAAAACACGCATCCCTTCTCAGAATGTAGCAGTATTTAATAAACATATCACTCCGGCACCAACACGTTCCCACAAGAATAATGTGTTTTTGAATTTTCAATTCAAGTTCATGGATCCCCTGAAATCTTTCCACAGGGGATCCCTAGTTAAGAACCCCTGGGTTAGACAATTTTTTGCTGCCTGTTTTATATACCTTCTTCCACACATTGCTAACTCTCTCTGAGATGACCAGAGGAAAGACATAGAAATATTTAACTCTTCCTTTTCTTATACCTATAACTTTTCCTGTCTCAGCTAGAGTCACTTCCCTTGACAATTGAGCTGCCATTCTTTTCTATCACTTTATCAGATGTTCTGTTAAAAAACTTTATTTAAAGTACTATGCAAACTTATTTTTAGAGAAAATTATGGCTATAACTTAAAAGAAAATTTCTGTTAAAGCTGATGGGAGTTTTAGCTGGCCCCTTTAGGAATGCAGCAGAATTACTCTTGAAGAGAGAACTGCTTTTTGTTTGGGAAAGCACCTGATGGGCTTTTTTGATTGAGTGAGGTAGACCCCAGGAGAGTATGGATAGGTGAAGGTGAGCTTAAGGGAGAGTCAATTTTCTCTGCATCAAAAAGTTACAGGAATTTTAAAGTGGTTTTCTCATATCCCAGCAGGGCTGAGGAGGGCCAGACCATAAATGAGAGGGAATGAAAATATAAGCTTTCTTAGAGGGCAAAGAGCATGCCACAAAAATACAGAGTGAGAAGACTGCCACAAAGTATTCCTGGAGGTGGAGATTATCTTTCAGATAATTTTAGCAATAGTTCTGCCCCGTGTTCAATTTTAAGTCATTTCCTGTTTTATGCTATGTAATTCTTCCATGTTACAGATGTAAAACAATAAAATACAGTAAGTATGGCTACTCACAACAGCTTTGTATGAAGCAGAGGGTGGTGAATCCATATTATGAAGCAAAGCAGACTAGAATGGGCTGGAGCAGCCTGTAGAAGCAACAGTGAGATGGAGAGAAGGAATTGAGAAAAGGTAGGATCAAGAGTTTGGAGCAAGAAAAGATGGGAAGAACTAAGTCTTATCTCCAGAATCTGTAGAGAAATTGGCAAATATACTCAACTCTTCTCAATATGTGGGATGGTTATTAAAGAAAAGGGAGACCTCAGAAGACTAGAGGAAATAAGGACTTTTGGGTTGTATGAATAATGTTTATATTGAACATTTTATCTTCTCACTGTTTACAAAACAATAGGCTTGAGCACTTATTGTCAATGACCTATGCCAGAGAATTGGGCACAGAAAGCAAGGGAAGGTGATGTCCCTGTAGTTTAGTCCATTAAACTGTATAATAAAGGTGAAAAGCTCCACATAAAATCATATATAATAATGATGAGGAAAAGTTCAACAGAAAGTGATTATGCAACACCTCTCCAGAAAAAGGTGCAAGTGCTTGGATAATATTCATTCTTAAACCTGATATCCTATAACTTAAATACTATGACATGAAACTAATACAACTTATGTCATATGGTAAGAGCATAAGATAGGGAAGAAAACAAAGATATTTTCTTTATGTGCATATACAAACATATTCATAACAAAACAAGGAAGAAATATTCATGACCATCACAGTCCTCATTTCTGTAACAGGTCACACAGTTGTAAGTATTATGACTACTTTCTTCCACTACCCATTCCATGTTCCCTTTACTCCCAGCAAGCACTTCAGCTGGTTGTGGTTCTTTGCATGGTGGGGTGACCGAAACCTTCATTGCTGAAGTTTCTGGACCTTTATTAGTCTGCCTGTATTGGGTTATAGCAGTTTTCCATTGATTTTATCACAAGATGTAGTAGTACTAAGAGATACCCTAGGCAATCTCTTGTATTCCAGGCAAACTCTTCTTTACCTCCTTGTGCAATTGCAGTTCTAGTTCCCCTTGATAGTCAGGGGTAATCATCCCAGACAATACAGTAATTCCCTTCTTTGCCTGTTGATTCAGAGGTATGAGGAAGCCAAAGTGGCCAGGTGGCTGTCTTAACTTCCAATTCAATGGAATCATTGTTGTGTCTCCTGGTAGAAGCCTTCTCCTTAGGGAACTAAGATCTGTGGACCAGCAGAGCTTAAAGTTGCAGGAAAAGAAAGGAAAAAATTTCCTAGTGGATCACTAGAGGTGACTTGTGAATCCTGGCAACAGGAGAAACAGCAATGTAGAGTGGACACTGATTTAGACCATACACAGCCTCCTGGAGAACATTGCCCTGGTCCTCCAAGGTATTGCCCCCTAGGTGGCACTGTTATTGAGTCTTCAAAAGGCCATTACACCATTCCAGTCAATGTCCTCCCTTTAACAGAACACCCTGCAAGGTTCAGAATTTAGTTTCCATTGTAACTCTGCTACTCACACAATGAGATTCTGGGTCTGGTTTTCAGAGATCTAAAGTCTGTGGCTACACAAAATAAGAATTTTTTCAAGGCACACTGTGGGCATATATCACGCCTAGGACTAGCTGACCGGCCTGAACTTGGGGAACAGTCGACAGCCCCAAGTGGGACGATGGGAACGGGTGGGTAGCCAACCGTTCCACCGCCCAGCAGGCCTGGGAAAAGCAGAACTAGCCGATGTCTCACATCCTTCCCTGGATATACACCTAACCACAGCTAGGCGGCCCGCAGAAACAAAATACACCCCCCCCCCCCGTCCCTCACTTACACACAAAGGCCCGCTGCGCAAGCACCTACCCCTCCCAGCACCCCTCCCATCCATGCAGTTCCGTGTAGTCCCACAACCAATCCTTGCTGCAAGTCTCCCCAGCACGCCTTATAAGGCATCCCAGCAAGAGCTCCACCCCGCCCCCATGATAGCCCTATATAATCTCTGTACATCCCCCAATAAACGGCTCTGTTACAGCTCCACAAGGGTGTCTTGTCTCCTTCGTCCCTACCGCCCTCTACACCTTGCACGCCTCCGCCGGAGACTTGGCCAAGTCTCTCACCTCGCCCTCGCCTCCGGGAAGAGTCGCCTGGCCCACGGCTGCCCATCCCTCGGCCAGGCTCAGACCGCCGCTGCCACAGCACACACAGAAATTTTCACATCCTTCACACAGGTTTAAGTTGCAAAATTTAATTTAATTTCTTTTATAACTGCATACAGCATATTTAGGAACAACAAGCCAATATCATTATACTGTTTACACAAAACTGTTCAACTGTCAAAAACATCTCACCCAGTGCCTTGCCACTTATTAGATGTGAGTAGCTATATCCACTATTGATAATGTGAATATCTCTGTTCCCAACTCATGCCATGGACTGTCAGTGGCATCTTGACTATTGGAAATAGAGTCATTATTGCCTTTGAATATAATCAGAGTAGAGACAATTACAAAGAACCCAGAACCAATTCAGAAATCCCATTTTTAAGAATTTGTTTCTCAAGAACCACTGCTAGTACCAAGCTGTATTAGCCATGGTTTTCTAAGAAAGTCAAAACAGATATCTGTAAAAATGAGATTTTATAAAATTATCTCATGTGACTATGGGGATAAATGAGTCCAAATTCTGTAGGGCAGGCTGCAAGTTGGGAACTAAGATGACAGTTTTCAATGAATTCTCTAGAAGAAGCTGGCTGGCTGAAGTAGAGATGAAAATTCTCTCTTCTGACTGCTGAAATCTTCACCTCTCCTTTTAAGGTCTTCGGCTGTTTGGATAAGACATCTCTCATTGCTGAAGGCAGTCTTCTCAGTTAATTGTAGATGTAATCAACCATAGATGAAATCAACTTAATAAGGATTTAAGTCCACAAAATGTCCCCACAGTAACAATTAGGCCTATGTTTGCTTGGCCAAACAACTGGCACAATTACCTGGCCAAGTTGACACATGAGCCTAACCATCACATTTGTTTTCAATGAAGTTACTCCCAAGACATGTTAAATATAAGCTGACAGCTCAAGATCATAGTGTCAATTGGCAGATAAGGCATAACTCCAGGGAGTGGGTTCTTCTCACTGTCTTCCTGCTCTATCCAGTAAAAAAATAAGCTAAGCATTTTGCTAAACATGGCCTACATTATTTTGAGCTAGAAATAATTTAACAGGAATCTTTATTGAATTTTTACAGCTGGAGTGGGGGTTATTTAATATATATATATCATAGAAAGTCAAATGGTGCTTGTGGTTTTACCTTATATAGGGATATGACTTCAGGTTCCAACATGATGAAGTAACATATTAGACTATCCCCAAACAACTCTAAAACTGGACAAAATATAGAGGCAACTGATCTCAGGAATTGGGCAACAAGCAGTATGAGACTATGATACTTGAGAAAAGAGATATGTGTGAGGTGAGGGTGAGCTGCACTAGTACCAGCTTGGTGCCTAGAGACAATTGTGGTGTAGAGGGCTGGAGCCTGAGATGGTCCTACTGAGCTGAGGAAGCAGTTATCAGAGTTCAGGGCAGCGGAAGCAGTTGGAAACAGAGGAGTAGGACACAAGAAAAGAGAGACCTATATAGAGAAGAGACCTCAGAAGTTCATGAAAGGATCTATGAGTCCATGGCTGAAAGTTGGGCTGCACATGGGCAGACTGTGACAATCTGAGCCCTACCAGATATCATCTTCTGTAATGTTGAAAGTGAGACTGAGATACTAGAGGTCAAACAGTGCTTGACAGTGGCAGAGGATGTCAGAGCTCTGTTCCTGCCAAAACAGAGAGATTATTAACACTTCATGAAAACTCCTGATATCCATCTAAGGCACCATAAAGCCCATATTTTAGAAATGAAGAACATGCCCCAGAGAAAGACCTACTCTGGACCCACCCTAACAAGGCCTAAAACTAAACCTCAAAAAGACTTGTATGTAAGTCACATTTATTTTTATTTTTATTTTTTAAAGATACTTGGATTAAAAAATGATACATAAGGGAAGCAGACATGGCTCAACCAACTGGGCTCCTGTCTACTATATGGGAGGCCCTGGGAAGTGAACCTAGAGCCTCCTTGTGAAGGCAAGCTAGCCCACCCCCACAGAGAGCTGACAGTCCACGCCCCCAGGGAACTGGCGTAGCAAGATGACACAACAAAGGGAGACAAGCAGGCACAGAAGAGTGTGCAGCAAGTGGATACAGAGAGCAGACAGCAAGCAAACAGTGGGGGGGGGGGAGGATGATAAATAAATAAAATAAATCTTTTTAAAAAAGATACATAAATAAATGTAGGAGATTCCCATATGCCCCACTCCCTACCCCTCCTACACTTTCCCACATTAACAACATCCTTCATGAGTGTGGCACTTGTGTTATAATTGATGAACACATATTATAGCATTACCACTAAGTGTGGATCATAGTTTATATTATAATTTAAACTCTCTCACACACAATTTGTAAGTTATGACAAGATATACAATGGCCTATATCTGTCATCTCAACGTCATTCAGGACAACTCCAATGTCCCATAAATGCCCCATATTACATCTATTTTTCCTCTTTTCCTCCTCACAGAACCTCTGGTGGTCACTGCCTCCACATCAATGATAAAAGTTCTTCCATTTCTAGAATCACAGTAAGTTTATAGTAGAATAACAGTAAGTCTACTCTAGTCCATCTTTCATTCCCTAATTCTGAGGATTCTGGGATGATGATGCCCACTCTACCTCTAATTGAGAGGGGACTTAGATCCCATGGGGCAGATTAATGGGACTACCTTGCTTGCAGTTGTAGATTTTCTCTGTTCCTTGGGATGGTCTTGTTCATCACCATTTTCTTGTTAGTAATCGTGGGTGAATCTAATGAACTGGGGAGTAGGTGTTACAACTCTGTTGAGATTCAGGGCCTGTCTAGCACATGAGAAGCAAAGATTTAAGTCTCTTGAACATAACCTATCAACTCTAGTACTAACTTTAGATTCAAATAGAAGGGGCAGAAAAGCCGTGTGTAGGGAAACCACAACTGAGTCCAACCCTGTCACAGTGGGGAGCATAATTTCCAAAGTAGGGCACACTGAGAGTTCACCAAATTCCTTAGCTGTTAGCTCTACCTATAGTGTCTGGCTGTTCCCAGAGTGAAAGGCACATTTTGGAGAGTGAGCACTGCCAAGTAAGAGGAACTTAGAAAACACCTTGGGTTTTCCATAGATCCATGTTAAGAGCAACTCCATACAAGTAATTGAACTTACTGCTGTAACAAGAATCAACTTGCTTCAGAGGAAGATTATAGAAACCAGCATCTCTACAATGTGTTATCCACAATGACCAATATTTCATTTTAACAAAATCCCTAGACATACAAATAAATGAAGGGAACTTATGTTCAAAGGCTAAAAAAAGATGGTCTTAATGAGTGCTCAAACAGGAGATTTCAGCAGGGAAATGGAAACTGTAAATACAACCAAATGAAAATTCTAGAATTGAAAAGTTTGGTAACAAGTAAAAATATGATGGGCTTAATAGAGTTAGTGAAACAAAGAATTAATGAACTTAAATACAGGTCAATGGAAATAATCCAAATTGAAGAGTAGAGAGAAAAAAGATGGAGAAAAAAATGAACAGAGCCTCAGAAACCTGTGAGACAATATCAAGCAACCCAGCAGATGAAATTAAGTCACAGAAGAAGAAGAGAATAATACAGGGGCAAGAATAATTTGAAAAAAAATAACGGCCAAACACTTCTGACATAAACACAAGAATTTCAATGAACTGACACAGGATAAATATAAAGAGAACTACAATAAGACACATCATAGTCAAACTTCTGAAAACCAAAGATAAAAAGGAAAACTTGAAGGCAGCCAGAAGGGGGAGGGGGGAAGCACTTTGTATACAGGAGAATAAGAATTATCACTGACTTCTTATCAGAAACAAATGAGGCCAGATGACAATGAAATGCATTCTTTAAAGTGGTGAAAAAGAGGGGGAAAAAAACCCAAAAACTATCAACCCAGAAGTGCTTCAGGGGCAATCATCGGACATTGTAAATCCTCACAGGGCCCACTGGATGGAATGGAGGAGAGTATGGGCCATGATGTGGACCATTGACCATGAGGTGCAGAGGTGCCCAAAGATGTACTTACCAAATGCAATGGATGTGTCATGATGATGGGAACGAGTGTTGCTGGGGGGGGGAGAGGTGGGGTGGGGGGTGGGGTTGAATGGGACCTCATATATATATTTTTAATGTAATATTATTACAAAGTCAATAAAAAAAAACAAAAAAAACACACTGTTTCAAACATAAAATAATATAAATAACACAAAGTATCTTCTGTGATCATAGTGGAATTGAACTAGAAATCAATGACAAAGATAACTGGAAAAACCCCGAGTATTTGGACATTTACCAATGTTCTTATCAACCCATGGGTCAAAGAAAAAATCACAAGGGAAAGTAAGAAATATTTTAACTGAATGAAAATGAAAATACAATGTATAAAACTGGGTGAGGTGCAATAAAGCAGTGCTTAAGAGAGGAAAAAAAAAAAAAAACAACCTAAACCTCAGGTGGAAGGGAGACTTGGATCTACAAAAGGAAAGAAGAGCACAAGAAATAGCAAAGAAGAGAAAATGGACAGTTGGCATATGATGGGTTGGACAAATTTCCTTAGGACTATATTAAAAATAGAGATCATCACAGAACTGAAGTTCTTAAAGAGTTTTAATTTTTGTTTAACTCTGACTAAGAGTTAGCTCTCTTAATATCTGACTCTAATAATCAGGATGGCATTAAGTCATCTGGAAAGTTTTTTCAATTAAGATATTCTTTTCCATGTCTGGAAATTTAACATGCTACATAGAGTTCAGAGTCCAGTTTCTGAATTCCTGTCTAATTTTCTTTTGGTTAATAAAACAGGGCTATAATTCAGAGGTTCATCCATCATTGATTGCTTCTACCAATATTTAATAAAAGAGTCTGACTGATCTAATATAGAATTTTAAACTACCCATCTCAGTACATTTTTGGACATTCTTCTAGTAGATTGAAATAGTCATGATATATTTTTCTTAAGTCATAAAAAGAAATGCTGGAACTACTACAGAAACAGACTTTCCTCTGTGTACCAAATTGAGTGGATTGCCTTAGATAACTAATTTTGCTTTAAATAGAAAGCACAAAATTAATCAAAGTTTAGCTGCAGAATCTGGTAAAAAAAAAAAAAAAAAAAAAAGTCCTGTTACAACCCAATTCCCAAAGGATACAAGCTGGTGCTGCCACAAGACCAAAGAACACACCTAACATTTAGTCAGGCATAAGCTTTATTGGGACTTACTTACAGGAGAGACTCTTTGATGGTTACTACTTAAAGAATAAATGAAGTTAGTGCTCCACAAAGAGATGAGAAAATGAGGGGTGATCTATAAGGGGTTTCAGAACAAGGACATCCATAGAGCAGGGGAACAGAGTTCCTGTTAGGGTCACTTGAAACATACACATGGATTATGGTGATGTTGTCACTAAGCTCCTGGAAGGATGTTTTACAAGAACATTTACTGCTTTGGAAAGACTATAGTTTATGTTACCATCTATGCATTCTCTCCCCTCTGAGAAGGTCTGTTAACCTTTAACTTATGTCTAGGTCACACAGGTGCTGAGGACCTGAGGGTGGGGGGTTGGGTCCCCACAAGTCCATTGTAAGAGTTTAATATTTTTACTTAATTTTTTAAAGTTCCCATTATTTCTTTTGTTTCCATTTTTCATCACTTAATTCCAGAATAATTTTTCTGTCCTGACAAAAAGATAGGTGGAAGCCTAAAAACTACCTTATTAAGGCTATAGCCATATTTTTTTAAAAACTCAAAACAAATCTTAAGCTTCTTTTATGTTAATGAGAACAAGTAATTTTATGATGAACATAGAGGACTTTTGCTAAGACAAATTGCAGTATAGTGAAAGACTTGGCTGGTCTTTGTCCTCAGTTCCAGAGGAAGCAACCTAAATGAATCATTGGTATTTCCTGTGATACGAGTGTCTTTTGTTTTTCATGATGGGTCCAGGACCACACCTGATAATTCATATGTTAAGGAATGGAAGCTACAGGGACCGACCAGCCACATATGAAAGACCAACCATGAGATTAAGAGTGTGGGACTTTGAGCCACAAATCAGTCTACCTTCCCCGCCTCTGGGAGGGGAGGGAGGCTACAGATTGAGCTCAACCATGTGGACACTGATTCATCAGTCATGCCTATGTAATGAGACTCCCATATAAACTTAAGGCACTCAAAGCTCTAATGAGTATCCAGGATTGAGAAAATGCATCTCTGTGCTGGAGGGCCATATGTTCTGACTCCTTGTGGAAAGAACATGGAAATTTGCCTTTGAGACCCTCACAGAATAAGTCCTATTTGTCTCTTCTTTTGGTTTCTTCTTATTTGTATCATTAATTTACTTTATTAAAAACAAACAACAACAACAAAAAAAAACACTATAATTGTAAATATAGCACTTTCAGTGAGTTCTGTGAGTCATTCTAGCAAATTACCCAACACTAGTGAGGGTGGGGTGGGAGAGTGAAAACTCAAATTTGTAGTCAGTTGGTCAAAAGTGTTGGCAACCTCTGCCCCCAAACTTGTGACTGGTACCTGAAGCCATCTTGTAGAGGGCTGTCCTTAGCATGTGGAATTTGGCCTAAATCCAGGAACTTAGAGTCAAAATTGAATTGGATTGTGTTATTGAGGTCTTTGCAGTTGGTGTCAAAGGTGGGTGTAGGAAACTGTTGAGATTTTAGATAACCTAAATACAAACCAAAACCAAAAGTCACAAAATCAGAGAAATGGGAGGCTCTTTGAGATAGAACGTGGGAACTGGCAAGAATGCTGTTATTGGCTAATGTAGTGGGTGGGTTGTTCAGTGGGAGAGGCAGTGAGATTGGCATTGACCAATCAGTTACTGAGGCATTAAAACCAAGCATTGGAAGTGGATGGAGTATAGATGCCATAAACAAGGAAATCAAAACACATAGATTATGAGATGTAATAAATGCAGTATATTTAAGTACTATAAATGTACTACTTAAAATGTAGTTGGAGGGCTATGGTAGATCATTTGAAAACAAGGAACACTAAATCTTCAGAACTGGGCGGGGAATGAGAAACCTCTTCAGATATTACCATAATTTTCTATAAATTTCTAGTGGCTCTGGTAGTTACAGAGTTATTTACATATTTTTATGCCCTGGAAATTAAATGATACCATTTTTTATTTTCCTGTTAATTTAAGAAAAGAACTAATCAAAGATCATTAGAAAATTTTTGAGCTAGACACCGATACAAATTTTTTAAAATTCTAATTACCAAAGATCAAAATCAAAATCCTCTATATTTTTAGTTGGCAGAATAGATGAGCACAATAAATAGCTTATACATTTTCATGGGTTTGTACATTAACTAAAAATACTAAAAAATGACTAAGCATCTATAGTTTTAATATATTTACATGTCCAATCCAACCCTGGAAACCCACTAAAACACAAATTCATATTGCAATCCAGTTACAATGCAAGCCAGGCACAAAAGCCTTCTAATGATCTTTGATTAGTTCTTTATTAAATTCATCAAGGGAGCAAAGAAAATTTAATAATCTTCACCAGTTGTCATCTTTCTGATTAGAGTTTTGATTAGAACTTTCAGCTTTTATTTTTCTCCTTGCTAGCCTTTGCAGGAGCTTTGCTATTGCTTCTAGTTGGAGAGGAAGAATGAGGCAAATGGAAGGTAAAACATAAAATCCCCTGCGTTTGTTAAAATTCCCTGGGTATGGACTTATGTGTCAAGACCATATTGAGGAAGAAAGTCAGTAAGTCTCTACATATGACCTCCCTACCTCTTAGCTAGCCTCTCCTTGTGACGAAACATTCCTTAAACTCTGAACTTTCTGCTATCACCAGCCTCCTGTCCAGGAAAGCATTTTACTTGCCTTTGACAGTTATTTCCCCCAGCTTTTGAAACATATTCTTTCCACCCTGTTCAATTTACAAATAAAAATTATATTGTGGGTTGGTTAGTAATACTGTACACATTTTGTGCATAGAAGCAATAGTAATACAGGAGCGACCATCCATAGGTATTTCAGAAATGTCCAATTCGATTATTCAGAATAAAGGACACTCAGTCTGGAATGAAAGGAGTGAGATGAACAATAATGATGTTTACATTTTGCTTCATCATACAGCATATGGGAGAATAATGACATTCAAATTTCCATATAGCACATTTCTTCCCAGTATTCACAAATATCACCTCAATTATTTTTCTATCATTGCTGAAAAGTAGGAAATGTGCAGCTATTATCATCTTCATTTTCTATTATATTATCTCATGTTATTTTACTACCTGCTACTTGAAAAGAAGGATGGCTAGGTAGTGTGTTTATAATCATATCTGATCACCATCAGACCCCAGCAGTTGGGGAGCGATAATAGAAAAGAAGGTAAAAATAAATAATAATAAAAATTCTTAACCTACAAAGGGTTGTATTCTCAAATGTTCATTTAGCAGGCTATGGTTTGGAACTCAAAAAAATCTATGTTTCCATAGAAACAATATAAGTGGTAGATAGGTTCCTAGGCTAGCTCATTGTAGCCTATTTATTTATGTAGTTGAAAATACAATTACAACAAAAATTATAGTAGCAGAAAGCAATTCAGTGGAAAATAATGGTATTTTGACTACATAAAAGGTTAAAGAAAGTTTTATAGACTAACCTAGTAGTCAAATGTCTCTTCATAGTTCTAACTCAGTATTTAGGGCACTGTTTACAGCAGCTGTGGTAATCAGTCAGGATCTGGGAATCAATAAATTCACAAGAACAAGACCCTCAGAAGAAACTGACTAGCAACCTATCAAATAAAAACTTCCCCTTTTATTTTCCAAAGCTACAAGAGACACTGGCCATCTGGGGAAAACATAAACTGTCAAAAAGTTCTTCAACCCCAGATCCTAGAGGAAGCTTCCTTCTCACTTCAGACGTGGTACAGGTTGCTGATTTCAGTGGGTTCTTTCCAGTTGATCAAACTCTGCATTATTATCAAAATAAACTTGATACATACAACATGCCAGGCACCACAATGCTAAACAGAAAGCACCAAATATTAAGTTTTGTCCCTAACAAGCTTATTTAAATGCAAAGAACATGTGGGAAAAAAAAAAACAGTACATAGTATATTAGGATCAGGATGCATTTAAAGGATGTTTAGTTTCATCAACGTGGATGAGTAAATGAAAACCTAAAAGCAATTGGTTGCATCAATTGTTAGACTAATTGGAGTTCTTGCTCAGGATACTGAACTGAGGGGATTCTTTTCTTATTGCAGGACGATACTGTGAAATTGAGCTCAAATTATCAGTTATTCAATATGTATTAAGCACCTTCAATTTGCAACCAAAAACACATGCACATTTCCAAAATGAAACAAGCATAGACAAAACTCTCCCCCAGCATCAGAAAATGTCTTGCCCTTTGAAGACAAACATAAAGCTGACCATCCCACTCTCCAATGTACGTGCTGTCATTTCCAGACACAGTTAAAGATTCTAGACCTTCCAGTCCTAGAAGATCTTTTGCATATCTCTATTATAGCACTTAACTGCAATATTCCATAATTCTTTATTATACATCTAATTCATCCACTTTCTCTTAAAAGGCAAGAACAAGAATTTATTGTTGTATCCTCAGTGTATGACATAGTACCCAGACCATAGAAGGAAGCCAATAAGTGTAGAAGTGGAAACATTTCCCTCCATCTCTGTATGTTTCTTTCCACCGGCACAGAGCTCCAACAGCTATAATACTCCTGGCCACTTTTCCTCCTCCATCTGCCTCTTCTATTTTATTTCTCATTTTGTACAGAAAGTAGAAGGGAAAAGAGGTGCTATTTATTGCATTTCTCAAACTCAACTAGATATAGAGGTGGAAAGATGGATAGAACAAATAAACAAATTAACTTGTCCCACACATCTACTTCAAATTTAAATCATCATTGAACATATAATCACCAACTAGAGAGAAACAGCAAGCACTTCCAAACTTCAAAAAGCTATTCTAGTCAAAACTGATGCCTGAAATAGACAAAAGAGTTTGGGAGATTCTGATTGTATCTAAATCAGCTTCATTCACTCACACAGGAATTTGTGTACCTAAACACACATACACACACATACTCATCAGGGATCTAAGATACCATTAATAATGGTAATACATATTCATAAATTTTTTAAGTATATCATTTATGCAACCGACATAAATAGAACCTTTGAGTGCTATTCTAATCTTATATTACAATTATATATTTAGGACACGATAGCCAAAGATTTAAAAATTCAAAAGAATATTTTAAAATGTACTATGGCTGCCCCACAGATGAGTTTTAAAATGTTCCATCTCAGATTCAACATCTAAAACTGGAAGAACTTTGACTGAACCAAACGACAGTTTCAGTCTGCTCTTCTACTAACCCAGATGTTTGATTTGGGACAGATTTCTTACCTCTCTATGCCACTGTTTCCTCCGTTTAATGGGGGGAGAAGGGGTTGCTAACTAGATAGTCTCAAAGGTCCTTGTTTTATCTCTGAAGTTTCGAATTCTAACATAATTATGGTAATTGTATTTTCATTGCTATCCTAAATTATTTTTTTTAGGAGGTACTGGGGATTGAACTCAAAATGTCATGCATTGGGAGCAGGTGCTCATCCACTGAGCTACAATTGCTCCCCAATGAGAGTTTGGTTTTTTTGGTCAGTTGTTTGTTTTGTTTTTAGGAGATACCAGGGATCCAACTCAGGATCTCATACATGGGAAGCAGGTCCTCATCCACTTGAGCTACATCTGCTCTCCCAACCTAGTCTTAAAATCTTTTTATTCTTTTATCTTTCTTTTTTTCAAATCTCTGAGTTTCCAATCACATTCTTTCATGCCAGTGGACAGTGTTCTAGTTATGCTATTTTAAAAGTTTCAGAAGGATTTTAACTGCAGTATATGACTCGGATATGTATAGGTTGAATTATTAGAGAAGTTATTTTATTAGAGAAGTTGTGGATTTACAGAAAAACCATGCATAAAATACAGGGTTCCCATATATCACCCCATTACTGACACCATGCATTGGTGTGGTCCATTTGTTCCAGTTGATGAAAGCACATTTTTATAATTGTACTATTAAGTATAGTCCATGGCTGAACTTAGGGTTCACTGTATTATACAGTTCCATGGGTTACTTTTTTAAAAATTTTATTATAATAACATTTATACAATCTAAAAATTTCCCTTTTACCAATATTCAAATATATAAGTTAGTGCTGTTAATTACATTCACAATGTTTTGCTACCATGTAAATAGGACCTTTTGTAGATGTTAACTCTTTTGTTAAAACCAAAAGAGTTTGGACCTTCTATTACTGGAAGGTTTATGAAGAGAAAGAGGAGGAGAAGAAGCGGGAAGTCAGTGGAGTCTACCTGGAAGAGAAAGGAAAAGACGTTGCCATGTGACAGAAGCCCAGGACCCAAGGATTGTCAGCACTCAGCCCCAGGAAGCCAAACTTCAGGGAGAAAGCATCACCTTGCTGATGCCTCAATTTTGGACTTCACCTAGCCTCAAATCTGTGAGCCTATACATTCTTTTGTTTAAGTCACCCCATTGTTAGGTATTTTAGCAGCTAGGAAACCAAGACAGGGTAATAGCAAAATATTTCTGCAGCATTGTCAAAAGTAGTAAAAGTTTAATGTAATGAAATATCAGAAGCAATAGCTTAACCGAACTCCCAATAATACATTTCAAAGGAAAGAATGCAAGTGTATCATGATTTACTAAAGAGGGGGAGTCCTTTTGTACAGGTAAGAATAACAGAAACAAAACCAGCAGGTGGTAGCTAATTCCACTTTACAGAAGAACATAGACGACATACATGAAACTGGTCTAACATAAAGGTAGCCTATTCAGCCAAATTCATATACGGAAAATATCATGATTCAAACAAGCCATTCAGCAGAAACAATTCTTGAGCATTGGGTACAATAATATTAGTTGTGAGAGCATTACCTTCAAGCCACCAGCCCCACTAGAACTTCAAAATTATACAATTCACACACCTGGAAGCGTATGGTCCATCAGCAGGGGAGGGCGGAGGTGTCTTGTTTTGTAAGAAAGCATGAAATTTTTTTAAGGTACATTATGAAATGGTTTGACATAAGCTTGGTGTATAAATGCTAAGGTTAGCATATTCTTTGTTGTAGCTCTACAGAACATTAAGCACTATTTTTAAAACGTTAACATTTTAAAGTGCTTAAAATAAGTACTCTTCCCATTTAATTGGAGCCTTTTTCTCCCTTCTGATGAGCAGACTATGAGGTTTCCTAAGTGTTTTCCCTAAGTCTTAGAATCAAAGAGGTTTGATTGGTTCTTTCTTTCACCAGCTTATTTTATTGTGTTGGATGACAACTTGGTTTTTCATGTAACTCTGTGATAAAGGGATTTGTTTACACTCCCTTGGTCTTTGGGAAGGGCCTTAGGTCTCTGAGGAAGAAGGCAGCTTTGGCTAACACTGAGAACCCAGGATTTGGTGATAAAGTTGCATAATGCCACTGTATTCCACCCAGAGCTAAATGCTACTAGCAAAGTCAATCAACTCAGAGCATTTGATGCAGGAGTTAAAACTGGGTCAGTCACCTTTGCAAATAAATTGTGTTCTTTTCCCTATAACTCTAGAAACCCAATTAGAAAAATCCATTTATAATGACATAATTAATCATGGTATGTAAAGAAGTTATGAATTGGCAGCAGACTTGGCCCAGTGGTTAAGGCGTCCGTCTACCACATGGGAGGTCCATGGTTCAAATTCCGGGCCTCCTTGACCTGTGTGGAGCTGGCCCATGCGCAGTTCTGATGCGTACAAGGAGTGCCCTGCCACGCAGGGGTGTCCCCCGCGTAACGGAGCCCCACACACAAGTAGTGCGCCCCATAAGGAGAGCTGCCCAGAGTGAAAGAAAGTGCAGCCTTCCCAGGAATGGTGCCGCACACACGGAGAGCTGACACAACAAGATGACGCAACAAAAAGAAACACAGATTCCCGTGCCGCTGACAACAACAGAAGCAGACAAAGAAGACGCAGCAAATAGACACAGAGAACAGACAACCAGGGTGGGGTGGGGGGAGGGGAGAGAAATAAATAAATAAAAATCTTAAAAAAAAAAAAGAAGTTATGAATCAACATCTTTTCACCGATGTATAAAGAAGGCAAAAGAACCCAAAACAGAGAGAAATGGGCTAGCTAGCTCCCATGCCCTGAAATTTATTAGAAAATGATTAAGATTTCAATATAAAATAGATTGATGAAATAGTAAAATAGGATTAATCATCCCGCAAGGAGGAGGGAAAATTTAAAATAACTTTGCACTCAACATTGCTGTGTTTCAAATAGCTGATGCACTTGTTCTAACATGTAGGAGCTAGTCAACCCTTTCAACCTCAGAGCTGGTCAGCATTGAAAGCATTCTATCCTGCAGAGACAGTGATACAGTGTATCCCTCATCTTACACCCTAGAGCCATGGCCGGAGGATCTGAATTGCCTGTCCTACCCTGATTTGTTAGTCACTATAAAGTTCAGGTGGTGCTGTCCATAACGAGTGTCACAATCCTACCAGGAGAATAGCAATTTTAACCTTCAATGTATACCAACAATGTTTAGACTTCTATGTTGACTCTTCAGCTCTTCAGTAGAAGAGAGCAGAAATTTAGAAAGAAAAACACCAGAAAAGCAGCATTCTCTCTGTAGTTGCCTCACTGTTAGGCAAGAATATTATCATAGTTTCTCCTTCTACTCAACTCATAAACATGACCATTAAACCTAATATAATGTCTTCTAACAACAACAGAGAGAATTTTTGAAGAACTAAAGCAATGAAGGAAATATATCCCAGATGAATTAAGTGCAAAAAAGGTAAATGCAGAATAACGTATACAATATAAGTCTATATAGTGACATTAACATGAAATAATTTTATATTTCAGTCTGGAAGCATAAAAAACAGGCTTGCAAAGGGTATTTGCTTTCTCTGAAGTATTTACTTTGTCTAGAATATTTGAATTTGAACTCAAGGAAATGTATTAATATGGTTACTTGCATTAAAACAAAAACAATTTAAAAACATATAGCACTAAAAATTCAAAGACAGCTGAGCCTTAATAACTCATACATGTATATTTTGCTCTACTTTGGCAAAAGTACATTAAATTCTCTGTAGCACATCTTGTTGAAAGGTCAAGGAGGACATAAGCTCTTTGGAGTCAGAGGAATTTGTGAGTATGCTGTTGTTTAGAGTGCTTAGGATACTCTAGCATACCACCTAATGATAAATCATGCACACAACTGACACTGGGTGGATGGAAGGACAGATGGATGTACAAATCAATAATACTAAGACGTTTTGAATTTACCACTCATCTTGGCTAACTGATAAAGAGAAACATAAACATTCTGGGATGACAGATTTTTTAAGCAATTTTGAAGGTTTGGAACTGTGAGTTTTTACAATATCTCTAACTATATGTGAAAGAGAATTTTTCATCCTGCTCACTGACATCTTTTTGATATTTGTGTCAAATATCACCTAATATTTGATATTTTGAGCCACAAAACCTTTAAGAAATTTTTCAAAAGTTTTCAAAAGCAGTAAGCCCTGCAAACAGGGTTTCACCAAATGTGAAACCTCTTCCCTGGGGTTCTTCCCCTGCCCCAAATCGCTAGTTTCATAATCATCCTGCAGCAGAGTTCCATCAATTCCCACAAAAACCAAAAAGAAAATAAATATATCAGGATGTACCTGCATAGCTATTGCATTAACATCCTTAGCTGAAACTATGGATGAGTGATAGGAAAGATAATCAGTAAATTACCTACAACATTTCAATTTTCTGTTAATAGTTGTGTTAACACTTGATGACCTAGATTTAAATTTGAATGCTTTATTCTAGAAGTTAGAAGCAAGGAGTTTTATTTTTAACTGTCAATATGTTGTTATTTGTAAGTTCCATTTCTGGAGGTAAATAAATGAGGATAATGGTCAAAATGTAAATGATCTCTCTCTCACACACACACACAAACACACACACACACACACACACACACACACAGCCTTTAAAGCCCCAAAGAGATCACAAAGATGGAGAGATCACAGAACTTGGGACAAACTTGGAGTCAGGTTCTAATGCCGGGTGAGATACAGCTGTGTCATGGCTTGATGGAGGCAGGCACATAAAGAAGACAACTCCTCTGACTACTTTCTCTAAGTCTTTCTCTGCTTCCTCTGATGTCCTTTCATCATAGTCTTAACATAGTCTTATGAAATGCTCCATATAATCCTCACCCCTCCACTGCCAACCATGCTGCATCTGACTTAGGATCCTGGAGAATATTCACTAACTGCATGATCTTGGAGCTATCAATGAACCACTGTGGCTCCTTATCTATAAAATAAGGGTTTTCACCTGATTAGACAAAGGTTACTTCCAAGTCTAATACTTCATATATTTATGTCTTTTGTATAAGGAGTATTTTAGATGTAAATAGTGGGCTGATCACTCTTTAGCGTCCCATCTCTTACCTTGCTGATGGTCTTTCTAACAAGTACTAGGCGACTCAGATTGTCCTTGCTAAACTTGTCTCAGTGGTTCAGATGGTCTGGAGTGTTTAATGATGGTTTCATCCAATTAGGAAAATATGCCACTGGCTCATACCCCTAAGACATAATAAAATAACACACATGGGCATGTATAAGGATTGATGTTACTGATAAATATTGACATTAGTTATATCAACATGAAAATTCTAGTAAGTGGCAAAGAGTTGAAAGATCCTATGTAGGCTCAGAATTGGGAGAATTCATCTTTAAGAAAGCTTGAGTCAATAAACCTTTAAGGATGGTGATTCTATGGCTACCAATATATTGCTCCAATTATATATTGAGATACCTGGCTTCCACATTTGGATCAAAGGAAGATCTAACACTGCCTTAGGAAGTAACACTTCCTATGACGTTAACTCCATCACCATTAAATACCAGTAGCATATAAAACTATCTACCTTCCAGAGTATTTATATGGTAAAAATATTGCCAGATGTCTACTGGCAATGGTACAAAATCACTGAGCAATTTAGTTAAAGGGGTGGGATATGGGGTGTGCTGGGAAAATATAGATTGTGGTAAACTGTGTTTTAAAATTGTCTTTAGATCCAAAAACTGAGAATCAATAAATCTACAAATGTCTAAGAATAGAGTTATTCTCTAAAAACACATTTTAAAATCCATTTAAAAACATTTCCTGGAAAATTTTCAAATTTAGTATGAAGAAAAGAATGACATTTTTGAAGTACATATTCTTTATAAGAATACGATTTACACAACTTTGAAATTATTTATATTCCTCTATTCCAACAAGTGCGTTAACCTTAATATTTTATAGCTCCTTCCTTTACATTCTCTCAAGTAAAAATCTCTAATTTCATGGCAGGCATTAAGTGAAAATAGAATTCATCTTGACTATCTCAATCTATCATATGGCCTATTTAAGAATACAGGTGGAAATTGTCCATAGTAAATTGTTCCTGTCTACGGTTTCCCGAATATTTCAGTGTTCAATTAACCACAGTTTAAATTAATCAGAACATCCAGGAAATGAACACTGGTGAGACTGAATGAGGCAGAAAATTTGATTGTGTTATACATGAAATTCAGCTATTCAGTGAAATTCTCCAATTGTGGTAATTCCTCTGTCCTGATTACAATTATTTCATCTATGTGGTGCATATATATTTTAATCTTCTCCTGACACTGTCTGTTGTTATAAATGAATTTTTCTTCCTAGCTATTCACAAATACATTTGCATTATTGAGGTCATGTCTGACTATAGATCTTGGTTCCATGATTTAAACAATACTTCATCTTAGCGGCTGGGAATATTTTTTGCATTAGATGGCAATTGATTGGAAATCCACTGACAATAATAAATACATCATTTTCTGTTAATGAGCTTGGCAAAGAAGGATTCATATTCTTAAATTTTGAAAAGAAACATTTTCTTGACCTTGAATACATTGCTAAAACTACCTTGTGTCATTAAACAGCCACAATAAAATGTGGCTCCACATAGGTGCAGAAATCCTCTAAAATCAGGGTTCAAACATTTTCAGCCCATGTTTCCCTGACCTTTTTTGTTAGATTCTGTATCCAGGTTTTTCCTTTCCTTTTTAAGGATTATTTTGTGAAATTGTGTATGACACAGAAAAAGAGGAGAGATTTTTCAATCAAGCAAATCTAGCAAGATTTGGTGGATTCTGTTGCACAGGTGGATTGAAATCTGGACCTCCTCCATTTTTAATATATTCTTTATCCCCATGTCATCTAAGGACCACAGTCTATTCAGACTTGGATGGTGTAAATAATTGTAATTTAAAGACTAGCGATATAAAAACTAGTGTATGCATTCAAGAGCCACTCCTGAACTCCCAGGAATTTGGGATAGTAACAAACCCATTTAGGTAGCAGTTTGCATATCATCATCTAATTAAAATTTCTTTGATAAAGGAAAGTTTTTACTGTATAATCCCAACATTGTTTTTAAAGCCTCTCTCTTCTATTTCAATTTCTTTTCCCTGATTCATAATTGGTGTATGATGAGAAGGAAAAACATTTTTCAGTCATCTAATTACCTTGGAGCTTCACAAGTATGATGTCCTTTGTTTTGAACTCCAGAATCTTTCATGATGATGCATTAATAGCCCTTGCCCATTTAATCTTCATCCTCTATAGCTCAGTCATCATCTTGCAAGAAGTTATGCCTCTTTTTTTTGCCTGAGGAATAATTTGTGCCATAAAAATACACCTTGGGAAACGGACTTGGCCCAGTGGTTAGGGCGTCCGTCTACCACATGGGAGGTCCGTGGTTCAAACCCCGGGCCTCCTTGACCCGTGTGGAGCTGGCCCATGCGCAGTGCTGATGCGCACAAGGAGTGCCGTGCCACGCAGGGGTGTCCCCCGCATAGGGGAGCCCCACGCGCAGGGAGTGCACCCGGTAAGGAGAGCTGCCCAGCGTGAAAGAAAGTGCAGCCTGCCTAGGAATGGCGCTGCCCACACGGAGAGCTGACACAGCAAGATGATGCAGCATAAAGAGACGCAGATTCCCGTGCCTCTGACAACAACAAAAGCAGACAAAGAAACAAGATGCAGCAAATAGACACAGAGAACAGACAACCGGGGTGGAGGGGAGGGGAGAGAAATAAATAAATAAATAAATCTTTTTTAAAAAAATACACCTTAAGTGGTAAGAAAGCACCAATAGAGAGCATGATGCTCACTGAGGCACTTGTTTTTCACTGAGATAGAAAGCAGGGCATTCTCCTCTCCTGTGTCTATTTCTCCGTGTCCAAATTTCTATTCTTGTTTAAGGATGCCTGTCATATTGGATTAAGGGTCCATTCTACTCCAGTATCACCTCAATTTAACTAAATAACATTTTCAAAGACCCTATTTCCAAATAAGGTCACATTCATAAGACTGGGATCTAGGACTTGAACATGTGTTTTGGGGGGACACAGTTCAACTCATAGATGGCTGCTAGAAAGGCATCTGTAATGGTCTCCTGCACCTCTAATCTTATCTCACCCCAAACCATCCCACACACAGACCCTTAAAGCTATCTTAATTTTGAATAGCATCTATTGGTCACAAAGGTAATCTGTATTCATTGAAATAAATTTGTAAAGTGCAAAAACAAAAAAATAAAAAATAAAACAACAATAAAAACGCCACTACTCACTGATACTCTTTGTTGACATTTTGCTGTGTTTTAATTTTGTCCATATGTCCCTAATATGTATGTAAATTTTGGAGAATAGCTTATGTAGTATTATAACTTGTTTTTTAAAATGAATTTCATATAGAAGCATAACATATATAGATAAGCTATAACTTTACAGCTTGATCAATTTTTACAAAATGAACATCTATGTCACCACCAGAAAACAGAACATCATCAGCTCACCGAAGCCTTCCTTGTGCTCTCTCCCATTCATTACCTCCCCAAAGGTAACCACTGTTCTAACATCCTTGATAATCCCTGATTATCTGAGCTTGTGTTTCAACTTTATGTAAATAGAATCATAAAGTATGTTTCTTTTGTTTCTGGATTCTTTCAGTTAATATTGTAGCAGCAATTTGTTCATTTTCAATATGCAACATTCCATTGTACAAATATGACAAAATGTATTTATCTATTTGTTTTAGTCTGCCAAAGGACTGTCAATACAAAGTACAAGAAATGTGTTGGCTTTTATAAAGGGTATTTATTTGGGGTAAAAGCTCACACTTCCAAGGCCATGAAAAGTCCAGCTCAAGACACCATAGAGATGCTTTCTCACCAGAGTCAGCTATTTGATCCTGGTGGTATTGCCACATGGTGAAGCAAGAAGGCTTTCAATCTGTAGTCTTTGTCTTCCCCTCCAGAATCTACCTTCTCTTGGAGTTCAGCTTTGAGCAACCAGGCATAGGGCTTGTCTCTTTCCGGGCCTCCTGTATCAGTCTTGGGTGACTGACTTTCTTTCCAAGTTCAGCTATAAGCTGTCAGGCATATAGCAGGGCTGGTCTCCTCTTGAGCCACTCCATAGGCCCAGCCTCTTCGGAGTTTCATGCTGAAGCAATCCTCTCTCCCCCATTGTAGAATCAAATATGCCAGCTCCCTTTTCCTCTGTCTGTCCATGTGAGTCTGTTTATTTCAGACCCATCAAGGGGGTGGGGACTCAAACTGAGTCACACCTCACTGACATAGTCTAATTAAAAGCCCTAAAGTGATCTTATCAAGTAATCTAATCAAAGGTCCCTCAACTGACTTTAATGCGATCAAAGGTATCACAGCCAGAGGAATGGATTAGTTTATAAGCAGAATATTTCTCTTTTTGGGATTCATAAAATAATCTCAAACTTACACACCATTCTACTTTTGTTGTAATCTTATGGAGTTTCTGTTATCAGCTATGACAAATAATAGAACTATGAACATTATTGTACATGTCTTTTGGTACACATACAGATGAATTTATAGTGAATATACATATCTAAGAATGTTCTCAGAGTTCCAAGTGCAGCAAGAAGGCAAGACCTAGAGCTGGAGCATTTTCAAGACTCTACTTGAATCACATTGGCCAATGTCCAATTGACCAAATGAAGTTATAGGGATAACCCAGCTTCAACTTGGAGTAGATTCCTCTTGTTGGAAGGAACTACAAAATCACATTACAAAGAAGCATGTAAAAGGGATAGAATAATTTGTGGTCATTTTCTCAATTTACCACAAATCCATATCCCAATGAATCTGATTAATTGTTTATACTCTGTCTCTACTTCTATTCTCTCTCCCTCTCTCTCTCCCTCTCTCTCTCTCTCTCTCTGTCAAATAGTAAATGAATTGGCCCTTTTTTTGCAGATAAGATGGATAAATTATTAAATTTATCCATCTTATCTGATGAATAAAACCTTATATAAGCCAGAAAACTGCCCTTTCATTAGAAAGATGCTTTGTGTTCAGATATAACCTGAGTATTTCAAGAAGTCATGTATGTCAAAAGACAGAATATTTCCCACTTCATATTTTGCAATTTTTTAAAAGATTTATTTATTTATTTATTTATTTATTTATTTATTTATTTATTTATTTCTCTCCCCTTTCCCCCCACCCCAGTTGTCTGTTCTCTGTGTCTATTTGCTGTGTCTTTGTCCACTTCTGTTGTTGTCAGGAGCACGGGAATCTGTGTTTCTTTTTGCTGCGTCATCTTGTTATGTCAGCTCTCCGTGTGTGCCACACCATTCCTGGGCAAGCTGCACTTTCTTTCGCGCTGGGCGTCTCTCCTTACGGGGCGCACTTCTTGCACGTGGGGCTCCCCTACGCGGCGGACACCCCTGCATGGCAGGGCACTCCTTGCGCGCATCAGCACTGTGCATGGACCAGCTCCACACAGGTCGAGGAGGCCCAGGGTTTGAACCGCGGACCTCCCATGTGGTAGACAGACACCCTAACCACTGGGCCAAGTTCACCACCGCACTTTATTTTTAAAGAAGTAAAATTGTACATGTGTAAGAGTGCAAATAGTAAAAAGCTATTTTTGACAATATCAGTTTTTATAATTTATTGAAATTTGTAGTAAGTACATGTTGATGAAAAATATTCACACATTATATAGAATTACCATTTTACAGTAGATGAAAAGCATCCACTTACTAAATGAAACATTACTATGGTACTCTAACCTGATATCATAAACCTCACCATGGACTAACTCAGGGCACAAAGAGCTCCAGAAGTAAAATGATCACTCATGGATTTAAAAACAAAACAAAACATCCTCTTAGGGGCTAATAAAGATAAAAATGAATAATTTTTAAAAATAATTCTGGGAAGTTTAAAAGAAAAGCCCTTTCCCTAATTATCTTGTCAAATGCTTAAAGGGCATTTGGAAAGAAAGCAGTCAGTTTTAGGTAGTATTTCACAATACAGCAGAACTAGGCATCAATCTTCTCATGGTTAAGCAGACATTGTAGTGCAAGTGTACTGTCAAATTCAATCCCTTAAGCACTTTCCAATTTTCTTTGTTCCATTTTTAAAAATTTTGTTTCTAATTTTTTTATCTATTAGGTCTCCAAAATCCCAATTTTAAAATGGTTCTTCTGCCATTGACTCCTTCCATTCTGCATTCTAAACTTCTATTTGATACATTTCTGCATAAAGCATTTTCAAAATTTAGACATTTTGAAAGCATTTCATAAATTTTTCTTTAAGGGTTTTATATTCTCTGATGTTACCCAGCAGGAAATACCCTTATCCAAGGGCTGACACAGGAAGTTCTTGTTCCCAAATCCATGGTCATCAACATGACAGCTGCAGAAACCTATTCTTTCTAGAGTCTACTCCTATTTGACTTTTGTCCCCACCATGCCACCAAAATTATTCCAATCAATGTCAACAATCCAGTGAACAATCCTAAATACACATATTACAAGACTAAACTGCAGCATTTGACATAACAATTCCTCCCCTCTTCTTGAAATACTTTTTCTACTTGACCTCTGGGACAATATGCACTTTTAGTTTTTTTAATTCAATGGCTGTTCTCTTTTGGTCTCTTCACTGTTTTTTCATCTCCTCAGGCTCTGAATGGCAGTGCAATTCAGGGTTCCTCCTAGAGTCTCTTCTCTATCTTTGCTCACACCCTAGGAGACTTTATCCAGCTTCAGGACTCAAATGCCATCTTGGCACAGATGAATCCCAAACTCTTTTCTTCCCTGACCCCCAGGCTCATATGTCCAATAATCTACTCAACATTTCTATTTGAATGTCCTAATAAATAGACACTAAAATTTAACATATTAAAATACAAGTATTAATATCCTATACTTCCACTACCACATCTGTTCCTTTTGAATCCCTTGCTATCTCAATATCTCAACACCAATCTTAGAGATTTTCCATGTCAGAAACCTAAGAGGCATTCTTAACTGCTACCACTCTGGTTTGAGCCACCATCATCCTTCAAATGGATTATGACTGTAGTTGCCTAACAGTTCTTCCTGCTTCTACCGTTACTTGCCATCCTTTCTAATACACACAATCTGTTCTTCACCCAGCAGCCTAATCAGAACATGCCCCTGTACTCAAAACCTCCCAGTGATTTCTCTTCTCCTTCACAGTAATATCCAGTGTTCTTGTCTAGACTATAAGACCCTCTATAACATGGCCCCTTCAATATCTCTATGATTGCATGTTTTATCACTGTCCCCCTTGCCTGCTCTGCTCCAATCACACTGGCTTCCTGGGTGCACCCAAAACATCTTTCTCTGTGATACTTAGGAAGAAAAACAAACTTACTGGGCTTTCCATCTACCTCATCCAGAATGAAGGTTCCATGAGAATAAAGTTTTGTGTTGTTTATTTGTATATTCCTAGCAGTAAAAATAAAACATGCCAAATAATATATGTTCAATAAATATCTGTTGTTGCATGAATGAATTTCTACTCATCTGTGACAATTTGAAGCTTTTGTAAATCCAAGAAAAGATCATATTCTTTGAAATAATCCCTTCCTGTGGGTGTGGGACCCTTTGATTGCATAAGATTCAGCTAAAGGACCTTGATTACATTACATTTGATTAGATGACTTTAAAGTCCTTGATTGGGCTATGACAGTGAGGCATGACCCAAGTTAGGTCTCTGCCCTCTTGCTGGAGTGTTATATAAACTGAGAGCCAAAAGCAGAGACACAGAGAAAGACAGTTGCCATTTTTACCCTGTCATGTAAGAAAGGACTCCAGAATCACTTACAGCTGCACAAAGACAGAGACATCCCAAGAGGTTGAGAGAGAGGCCAGAGGCTAGAATCAGCAGAGCAGCCCAGGAGAGCCATTTTGCCTGATTTCCCACAGCTGAGCTCAGGAAGAAAGTGAGCCTGGAGGAGAAAACAGAGAGAGACCAGGAGACCCGCCATTTTGCCTCACCACATGGCAAGAGTCTGGCATCTGCCAGCAGCCGAACTCTGGGGGAGAAAGCACCTCTGACATCTTGATTTGGACACTTTAGTCGTCTGAGAACAGCAAGTTTTTACCCTAATAAATCCCTATTGTAAAAGCCAACCTATTTCTGGTATTTTGCTTCTAGCAGCTTTAGCAAACTAAAACATCATCCTTCAAGACCTCTTTTCCATAAGCTTCCCTGACAGTCTCAAGAATAACAAAGAACTTTCATCTTTATATATAATCCCAAAGAAATTTGCTTTACACCTCTATGACGAACCTATGAGGATCTCTTTCCACTTTTTTAATGAAAAAAATTATATTTGACTCCCCACCACCTAGTAAAATATCATTTAACAAATATTTGATAAATGAATGAAAGATTTGACAAAAGGTCTTTATTATAAACACAATTTTGGGGTATATAGAAAAAATCCTCCCTCCTGTACCTTCCTCATACTTCTATTCTTACTCTTCTTCCAACCACTCCCACCTTAAACTTGAAACATATTATAAACCTCTCCATTATCCATGCCTTCCTATAATCAAACTTTCTCCTCTTTCTTCTTATTGATCCCAATCAATCTCAGAAATGTATATCAACAGCATAAATGGAAATTTTAAAGCAACATTGAAGCAAATACTTAATAATTAATCTTCCATCCTGTCATTTCTTTAAGGGAGATAATGTTCTACAGGGAATATATCAGTAACAAAAACTGAGTCATGAGTAGATTATGCTCCCAATAGCAGCATTTCTTAAGACATTCATGGAAGCCTTCCTAATAAAATAGATTTAAAATACAATAAATATTCAAGTTCATGCACTTTTCAACATCATTATCAGCACTTCGTACATCACCAAAATTTGTTATTAAAGCCTATGACATAGCACTACACAGCAGACATAAAATTTTGAAATTGAAATTGAGGCCTTCTGGGATCACAGTTACAATGAGTTATATGAAGTGAGACCCTTCTCCAGGGGAATTAACCACCTTTTTGAGAGACTGCAGAACTAGAGCATTTTAGAGCATGAAGCCAAACAAATTGATGAGCCTAAGGTCACTCAATAAATGGCCAAACTAGAACTTGAACTCTGTTCTTCTGAATCCTCATAATGCATGCTTTTATACTGGCTAGGGGCTCTCTAGGGAAAATTGCCCATGACTATACACATACTCTAAAGAAGGCAAATCCCATTCATACTAAGATGGGTTTCCTTTTTTCCCCATCTACGATGGTAATTACCAGAAGTAAAAGCTCTTTCATAAGGTAAACTTCCATTTTTCCTTCTTGATATGTTTTCAGATTTTTCCTTTAAAGTATTTAAAAGTACTACTCAAGTTGTTCTTAGTTGCCTAGGACAGCTTTTGCTGCCATTAGCTTCTATAACTCCATCATTAGAGAAATGGGCTGTACTTCTCCTTAACCTTCAACATGCAGCCAAAATTGGGTTACTTTAAAGGGCAAGATGTCAAAAGCAGATAAATCCTTTGTGTAGTAATGAGCATAATGATGAATAATGGCACTTATGTGCAATAAATGATGCCCTGCCCATAAACAGCCTTTCTACCAGATACTCTATTTAATTCAATAATATATTCCAAGTAATTTGTGGAACTAGATGAGAAATTACCTTAACCAAGAAGTCTAACTGTGGAATTCACTAAAACATACCATGTCGAAATAATTAATGGAAGCAGAGTTTGCAGAAGTAAAATTATGGCATTAAAAACTCCAATTATATGAATTTATTTTCCAAGAGGCCTGCCTCATAGCAGGTGCAGAGATGAGAGCATTGTGTCATGGATGATACTGATAATAAAAGTCATGCTAATAATGTTCATGTGCCATGGTAGTCAGTGTTTTATTGTCTTAGGAACCAAGACAATAATCCATATAGTCACCATTGTCTGCCACTTTGACTCTCTGAAACCCATTTGATCTCCCTGCTAACTATATTCCATAAAAGAATAAGAGTAATCTTTGAAAAATGTAAATCATATGATATCACTCTCCCATTCAAACTCCTCTAATGGTTTCCCATCAAAATTGGAATAAAATCCAAAATCCTTATCATGCCCTATAAGACTCCAAAATGATCTAGCTCAGGTCAACATTTCTGACATTATCTACTACTGTCTCCCCATTGCTCACTCTACTCTAGGTTCACTATCTTGATAGTCCTTGAATATTCTAAGCTATTCCTACCCAAGAGATTTTACATTCTCTCAGTAGAACTCACATAATTAACATTTTTTTCATGGATTGCTTCCTTACCATGTTCAAATACCTGCTTATATATTATCCCTAATTTCTATTTTCAGCAATGTAGCAGACAAGATAACTTGCAAAAACTTTTCCAATATAAAACAGCTAAACATGCTATACAAGATGTTTTAAAGTATTTTAACACATATTTTAATGGAGAAGAAATCCCAGAAACAAAACTAATGAGATGGATTGGAAGACTATCAAAAAGATGTCAGTCCTACTCAAAGCAATTTATGGATTCAATGCAATCTCAATCAAAATTCCAACAATGCTTCATTTCAGAAATAGAATAGACAATCATCAAATTTATATGGAAGGGTAAGGGTCCCTGAATAACTAAAGCCATTGTGAAAAAGAAAAATTAAGTTGAAGGATATACACTTCCTGATCTTAAAACTTATTACTAAGTACAGCAATCAAAACAGCATGGTACTGGCACAAGGACAGACAAATAGACCAATGGAATCAAACTGAGAGCTTAAAGATCAACCCTTACATTTATGGCCAACTGATTTTTGACAAGGTGAAATGATGAAGACCACTCAAATGGGGAAGAATAATCTCTTCAACAATGGTGCTCGAAAACTGGATCTCCATTTGAAAAAAAACAGAAAGAAAGAGGGTCCCTACCTCATACCATATAGAAAAATCAACTCAAAATGGATAAAAGACATTAATATAAGAGCCAGAACTATCAAACCCTTAAAGAAAATGTAGGGAAGCATCCTCAGGACCTTACGTTAGGCAATGTTTTCTTAGACTTTACACACACAACACAGGCAACAACAACAAGAAAAAATAGATAAACGAGACCTCATCAAAGTTAAATTCTTTGTGCCTCAAAGGACTGTTTTGCTTTAGGTTGTTATCATTGTTTTTGTTTTGTTGTTGTTGTTGTTGCTGTTGTTTTTGAGATACCGGGGGCTGGGATTGAACCTGGGACCTCATATGTGGGAAGCTGGAACTCAACCACTGAGCCACATTGGCTCCTCTTATTTGGTTTCCTTGTTTGTTTTGCTTGTTCTTTGTTTTCATTTTTCTAGGAGGCACCAGGAACCAAACCCAGGATCTCCCATGTGGGAAGCAGGCACCCAACTGAATTAGCCACATCCACTCCCCTCAAAGGATTTTATCATGAAAGTAAAATGATAACTTACACAATGGGAGGCAATATTTGGAAACTATATATCTAATAAAGGTTTACTATCTTGAATATATAAAGAAATCCTTCAATGTAACAATAAAAAGACAAACAACCCAATTTGAAAATGGGCAAAAGACTTGAATAGACGTCTCTCCAAAGAAGATAATCAATTGGCCAGAAAGCACATGAAAAAATGCTCAGTATCATTAGCCATCAAGGAAATGCAAATCAAAACCACAGTGAGATGCCATTTACCACCCATTAGAATGGCTGCTATTAAAAAAAAAAAAAAAAAAGGAAAATAACAAGTGTTGGAGAGGAAGCAGAAAAATAGGAATATTCATTCATTGCTGGTTGCCATGTAAAATGGTACAGCCACTGTGGAAGACAGTTTGGTGGTTCCTAGGTATAGAGCTAAGTATAGAACTACCATAAGACCCAACATTCCCATTACTAAGTAAATACCCCAAAGAATTGAAAGCAGAGACTCTAACCAATATTTGCACACCAATATTCACAATGGCATTATTCACAATTGCCAAAAGATGGAAGCAACCCAAGTGTCCATCAACTGATGAACAAATAAACTGTGGTATATACATACAATGGAATATTATTCAGCCATAAAAAGAAATGAAGTCCTGATACATAGACGTCCCTTGAAGACATCATGTTGAGTGAAATAAGCCAGACACAATAGGGCAAATATTGTGTGATCTCACTGATTTGAAATAATTAGAATAAGCAAACTCATAGAGTCAGAATCTAAAATATAGATTACCAATGTGGGGGGGTTAGGGATAGGTAATGGGAAGTTAAGATTAAAATGTATAGGGTTCCTATAAAGGGGG